>NW_017298429.1:761211-763677 GCF_001594075.2 Trachymyrmex cornetzi
ACGAAGAGGAGGTACCGTTGTGGGAGCGTTTGTCGAGACGAAACAAAACGGCGACTGCGGGTTTGGACGAAGAGGAGGTACTTATCACGAACGATAAGTATCGTTCATGAACGACAATCGTCGTTATTGATAACGAGACCCCCCATACGTGACGGTAACGTTTAACCGACAGATTTTTTGACGATAAATCCTGCTAAATTTTATAAAGTAGGATTCCTATCCGACTATGGATACATGGCTCACCATTGCACGTTGACCGGAACCAGAAATGGAAAATTTGTCACTTTCGTGCAAGTCTACGCGAACGCGGCCAAGATGGCTAGAGGAGCGAATTCCGGCTACGTCGGAGCGTATTCGATTTTACGAGGATACGTGCACGCGAAACTAAAGCGTTTGAGAGATACGGGAGATGCCACGAGACAGTATATACGCGACATACTGTGCTACGTGGAAAAGTATGTCTCGCGCGGATCGCCCCTGCGATGCGAGGAGGTCGTGACATTGGATCCATCGTGCATCAGGATCAGCGTCAGCGAAGCCGTCGACAGAATGGGAGTGTTCGACGATACGGTCCTGTGTCAAGCGACGAGAAGTTTTTTTAACAAGGGCCTACTATACAAGTTTCGCAATTGGTCGGAACATGTCGATCGATGCATCGGAGGCGACTTGTTCTGGATGAAACGCGTCGGAGCTTGCTGGTTCACATCGCAGGCGTACGCTCCCAGCGTACCCGTCGCACAGGTGCAAAAATCTATAAGAGCCGAGTACAGGATTATGCTGTTCATGCACGGGCGCAGCGTGACGTACAACTTTGCGATCGCCAAACACATGTACGCCAAGGACACGGAGATCCTGTCCAACGATCGCGGAATCGTTCAGATTCGCCGCCTCGACGACAACGTCGACGACTTTATGTATCCGCTGTACACCGACAGCATAAATTCGACGGATATGATTGTACTGCAGTTGATATGGCGTGCGAAACACGGACTGCCCGCTCTGAAATTGGGAGTATGCGACGAAAAGCACGGTGAACGCTCCGACGACGGTGAGCTATACACGGACGTGGATCGCAACGATGTCGCGAGAGAAGCGGTGCGAGACATGATAACGATGTACGCGACGTGGGAGTACTCCCGTGGTATCGGTGCGTCGAAACGCGTTGTCAACAGTATCGACACGGTCGAAGCGGCGCGATATTACTACGACAATTTCCAACGCGCTTTCACGCTGCGACACGTTTACCAACAACACAAACGTATGTCGGTGACGCGGGTGCGAATCGAGGGCACAGTGACGGTAGACAGTCTGGCGAAATCGATCCTCTTGGAAGACCAGACGACGGTATCGAGATTAATAAAAATGTCCTTAAATCTCAACGACAGAAACAACACGATTTACGTCGCCTACAATCATCTACGCTACTTGATCGCGAATTACTTCGACGTGTTTCCCATGCACGCGGTGAGATCTGGAAAGAAGTGGCCAGTGTGGGCCGTTGTGTCGGACACACGGCGCTTGCTGAAACGTAGTTACACCTCGTTGACCGTGCAGCACGCGAAAGAATATATGAAAAGAAAAACGTTAGGACAATGCAGCATGACCGACACTTATTTACCGGTAATCGAGATGGACAAAGTGGAAACGGGGATTTCCGACGAAAAGGCAATATCGGTAATATCGGACGACGAGGACGTCGCTCTGTCGGAGCGTTTGTCGAGACGAAAGAAAACGGCGACTACGGGTTTGGACGAAGAGGAGGTACCGTTGTCGGGGCGTCTGTCGAAACGAAGCAAAACGGCGACTACGGGTTTGGACGAAGAGGAGATACCGTCGTCGGAGCGTCTGTCGAGACGAAACAAAACGGCGACTGCGGGTTTGGACGAAGAGGAGATACCGTCGTCGGAGCGTCTGTCGAGACGAAACAAAACGGCGACTGCGGGTTTGAACGAAGAGGAAGTACCGTTGTCGGAGCGTCTGTCGAGACGAAACAAAACGGCGACTGCGGGTTTGGACGAAGAGGAGGTACCGTTGTCGGAGCGTCTGTCGAGATGAAACAAAACGGCGACTACGGGTTTGGACGTAGAGGACGTACCGTGAAAAAAAAATCTGTCGGTTAAACGTTACCGTCACGTATGGGGGGTCTCGTTATGAATAACGACGGTTGTCGTCCACGAACGATAAGTATCGTTCATGAACGACAAATATTTATCGTTAACCATGGTACAGAATCGCATTTAGCGACATTCGTCGACCGACGCTACTAACGACACCGACAGTTGTCGGTAAGCGTGTACAGAATAGCCCCCCTGAATAAGAAAGAGCCCACTAAACTAAGTCGAATTGAGTCCTTTACCATTTTGTAATTTTCGCAATAGAGAGAGAGAGAGAGAGAAAGAGAGAGAGTTATAAGATATCTTAATTACTAAAATATTGATTTTCAAGAATTTTTTACTCAAATACTAT
>NW_017298429.1:763690-773208 GCF_001594075.2 Trachymyrmex cornetzi
TTGTCGGTAAGCGTGTACAGAATAGCCCCCCAGAATACGGCTCCTGGGGGTGCTATTCTGTACATGCGTAGCGACAACTGTCGGTTCGGTATAATACCGACATCGGTCGCTTGCACGACCGATACAAATGGATGAACGTTATTCTGTACACCATCTCTAACGACACATATCGTTGCAAGCGACAGCCGTCGCTACGATTCTATCGATAAAGTACAGACTGGAAAAAATATAAAGAATAATGTTTCTCAACCAATAGCGTTAAAGTTGTAAAAGAAATTCGCGGGAGTTTTGGTAGGCAGTTAGCAAAGAGTATTATAAGTTATTTCTACCATTATAAATTAACTTTAATCATAGTTTAATTTATTTTTTATCTCTATAATTCTTAAAATTTTCTATTAAAAGATAATACAAACCGAGATTAAAGTTAATCTACGTTGGTAAAAATCAACAATATATAAGCAGAACTACAAGTCATTATGATGTCAAAATGATATCAAAATGATCGTTAAAAGTCATTTTTCAATCATTTTTTATTCATTTTAATGTCATTTTGATGTTATCGTGACTTGCTGTTCTGCTTAAGTTATAGTTAGAGGTTATAATAAAGTTATTATCATCGACATCTAGAATGGAGTCTCGTTTGCTTGCTCGAGTAGGACGGACGCTCGTCTGCCCTACTTCGGGTATTGCATCATTTCATTAATTTTTTGAAAAGCGATTCCGGCTTTAACTGTGATTAGTAAGCATGGCCATGTTCACCTCGTTGTGTCGAGGGCCTGGGCCTATTAAATTAATAAGAAGAAGACATCTAGAATGGACCGCTGATGGCAATGGTGGGGGTAGAAAAACGATTAGAGTGAAAGGCAGAAATAATAAGATCATTCCATCTTCTTTTCGAGCAGGAGTCTAACACATCGTAACAGGGCCCTGGTCATAATAATAAATACCGACAGAATTGATTTTTTTATTTTTTTATAATGAAATGTCATGTACATATAAAATATTATTAGCAGTATTATTGATTTATTTGTAATACACCACATATACAATATATATGTTACATATAAAATATTATTACGTAATTGAAACATATATATAAATAATACAAGTACATATGTAACTTAAAATTAGTATGACCGAAAAACAAAACATAGAAATAGTTTTTATACCTTCATTGATTTTTAAAATATATTAATTTTATGAATTTACTCCTGATTCTTTCAACATTTGCGTTTTCAGATTTGCCATAGTGGGTACATACATCTCAATTTAAAATATCTTTTGAGTATTATGTTAATCAAACGGTGGTTGTTTTGATGACTTTGACCTAAAGAATGAGATGTATTGCTAAACATATGACTTGGTACTTTTGATTTAGTTGCAACTAATAACGTATGCAGGATATTCTTTTTTGACAGAATCAATATATTCTCTCTGAACGTTATTTCGGCTATTTTACATAAAGTTACTACATCCGCCGAGGCATTAGTCAATTTTCCTCGATTTTTCAAGGCTTGTAATTTGGAATGGCATACATTGTCATATAATAATTGTTTACAAATATCACAAGATATTACCTTGTCTATTTTAAAAACAATAAATCCAGCGATAT
This sequence comes from Trachymyrmex cornetzi, assembly GCF_001594075.2. Taxonomy (NCBI): domain Eukaryota; kingdom Metazoa; phylum Arthropoda; class Insecta; order Hymenoptera; family Formicidae; genus Trachymyrmex; species Trachymyrmex cornetzi. The sequence goes on from NW_017298429.1 coordinate 765,303, forward strand.
ATGCCACAATATCGTCAATGTAACTTTTATTTAAATTATGAAAAGCTAAGTGTAAGTCATAATCATGATCTTCGTGTACATTTGGATTTTCTGTACACGAGTCAATGTTGTCATCATGAATGCTTATATCATCTAAATTGTTTGATTCTGCCGGTAATATATGCAAAAATGGTGTGTTATCTTGTGTCAAACAATTTGCATATTTGGAACCATTAATTTGAGCATGTACTAACAGTTTCTTAAATGCTGCAATAAATTGCAAGCATGTAGGATTGTTATTATTTCCACAACTTCTCACTGCCGAAAAAAATAGTTCAAGGTGATCCTGTGATAGTTTATAAGTCAATAAGTAATGAACGGAAGAAATTGATACGATCCAAGTATCAAAGATGCCTATTACGCTATGTAAGGAAATTATCATTCCAATAAATCCTATCTTACAATTACAGCGAATAATTAATTCACCATTAACAGTCAATGATTTTATGTACGTTACAAAATTCGCGATTTTGCTTCGAATGTCACAAATATTACGGTCTGAAATAGGCATTTTCTGTGATCAGTATTAAATTTATTGCGCGAATTCAATATATCGAATGCTTCATTTATTACATGAGACAAAATTTTTCAGTACCCTTACTGTTTTTAAAATCTAGTAACTGCAAGTCGTCACGTAAATATGCTAATGCTTTTGCAACACTGTTGCTTAACGTTTGAGCTGCCAGAGAAACTTTCATTTTTTCATTCTGCCAATTCAAATGCCGTCTGCTAATTTTAGTTGCTACATGCAAACCGTGTTGTTCTTGAAATTGTATCAATTTCTCCAGTAAAGACCAATTTATAATGTTACCATCTCCGTCAACGATGACTTGCAGTTTTCCAAACGAGTTGCGTATCAGTTTTAACATATGACACAGATCCAAAAGTAAAAATTTTTGCTTTTGAAATCGGATGTAAAAAATAAACTTGCAAATCGTCGTCAACGTTTAATTTCGCACCTAATTGTCTAGCCATTGCAAAGTGACTTCGCGGTCCATCGAAGGTGATGGAAGTGACTAAAACTCCGGTTTCATGTAGAAATATTAATGTATCATTTACTATATTCGCTCGTTCCATGCTACTCAATGAGTTTATAAAATGATACGCAATTGGAAGCTTCCAATGACCATTGACATCTACAACCATAAGTACAATAACACTGGAAGCTGTTAGACAAGGTTTAGGTAAATCAATGTCATTCATGTGTTTTCCATAAGTAATATATCCTACATAATCATTTGTATACCATTCCACTTTTTTTTTAATCGTTATATCATCCATAATTAAGAAACACAGGATTACTTCATTCTTTTCGCGCGCAATGTCTGCCTTTTTTTTTTAAATTGTAACGCAGGTTTACATATTCCAGGGTTACCATCCACATTGGTATACCAGGAACGAATCGTACTTTCATGAGGTAAAATATTTAAAAACGTTTCTCGTACATATTCGTATGCTTTTGGAGAATAAAAGTGTAAAGACGCTGCAAAGGTCTGCAATTCTGGAGGGAACGTGGTAAACTTATGATGTTTAGATAACAGTTTTTGGATTATGGATTTTACAACAGGAGCATAGAGCTGTAACATTTTCAATATATACAATTTGTAAAATACAGATAAATGTATTTATGAATAAATATGACTTAATAGCAAATTGACAGTAAAAACTAAGCAAGTTTGTAAGCAATGCTATGCCAAATATGCTCGGTTTTTACTGCTAATTTATTGTCTAGTTTTGTCACAGATTTTGTCTGAAAAACAACTTATTGCTGATATAGATGGCGACTGAATTTGACAAAGCGTTTGTGCCAACTTGACAATAATTTGCTGTATTGGACATGTTATTATTAAGTTATGACTTATAGTGATGCATCTATCGATGTCGATGGATGCACCCAGTATAGGATAATTACACATACGCATTTTAAGAAATACTTACGTTCATATGTTCTAAAGCTTCTTCAGAAATTAAATTATTGTCGTGTAAATGTTTATTTAACTCAGTCAAGTTCTGCACTCGCTTTTTTAGTTTACATGCCTGCACTTGCAAATATTGTATTTTCTTTGCCTGTTCTGTAATTGTTTCTATTGCAACGTCTAATACCATTGCCGCTTCGTCCGGATTTCTAGATACTTGGCATACATTAATATCCTTTATATATTTAATATGTTTCAAAGGAAAGTCTACTTCTTTATTCTCCATTGATTTTCTGGAAAAAGAATACATTACTATAGGTATTATGGAGATAACAATATATATTAGTTAAAAAAGTACTATTAAACCTTTTCAGTGAGTTAGGATTATCTTTTGCACCATCATTACATTTCATATTGCATTCTTCTATTTTAATTTCACCGGATTCTTTCTTACATGTATTCTGAAAATGTGTGCCACAGGTATATTTTTATATTGAAAATTACTTGATCACTGTGTTATGTAGTCATTCTCCAAGTACCTGTTGTATTTCAATATGAAATTCTTTGTCACTAGATGATGCTATGTTATCACAATTGATTTTTTGTGAAGTAATTTCGGGAATAGCAGTGTTTTTAAGTCTCCCTCTTAGTCCATATAATGTTTCTTGGTAATCTGACAATTTAAAGTGATTGGAGCACAGCAGAGCAAATTGTGAAACTTGATTCATCTTGATTGCTTGCAACCATTTGCTTCTTCTATCCTTATCTTTCGGGAACCTGTAAATTAGAATATTAACATTGTCTCATTAATTATCTATCTTTCTCCTTCCTTTCCCGTCGCCCTCCCCTCTCTCTCTCTTTCTCTCATTTTACATATCTTTATTTGTAACTCGCTGAATTTACTTAAACAACAATTGCACTATGAAGAAAAAGAAACAGCATGTAGTTTACAAATATTAAACTTACTATTGTATGTGTGTGTGTATGAGTACTCAGTAAAGACTATAATAAATAAAACCGCCTTATGCATAGCAATAACATATATTATGACCAGTATTATGCATGGTTTATATTATGGTTAACCAATCAACATCGATGAGTTAACCTCTTTAATTTAACAATGATATAAATATGTATTATATATGAAATATACTTACCTGTGATAACTGGATGCAGAGGTTACCGACGATTTGCACAAAATACAATAATTTGTCATTTTAATAAGATTTCTTTTATGCAAGCAACAACATATTCGCTTTTGGTCAGAGGTACCCTTTGTCACAGCATACATTACTGTTGGATTAACAACAACCAATCAGGCTTCAGTAAACAGAGAAAGAACGATCTTATTATTCCTGCTTCTCACTCTCTCTCTCTAATCGTCTTTCTACCCCCACCATTACCATCAGCGGTCCATTCTAGATGTCGATGGTTATTATAAATTATATATAGGTTAAAATTTATAATAAAATCTAAATAAAAATGGCTTCACAAGGAAGGTATGTATATCTAATTTATTTAAAGTGTGTATGTATATACATATAATATATAATACAATTTTTATTATTATATATAATTATAATATAAAGTATATTATATATACTTTACATTATTGCTATATATATATATTATATTAATTATTAATGTATAATTCCTTACTAATTTACATAAACATTATATATATAATATATATATGTATAAATGAAATGTTTATGTAAATTAGTAAGGAATTATACATTTATAAAATGAATATACGTACAATAATAACGTAAGGTATATAATATATAATAATAAAAATAGTATTAAATTTTATATAATTTTTATTAATTATACGGTACAGTTATAGTAATACATATTATATTAAATCATAATAGTTCTTTGCATATAGCTTAATAAGATAATACTTATTGTACTTATGTGTTAACTTATTTTATTTGTTACTCTTTTACAATTAGTACAAAAAAATCTCGTGCGACACGCACAACACAAGTGCAATACGAAGAATTGGTAAAGTACATGGAGTCTCATTCAGAGTTCGCTGCAGGAAAGTTTTTGGGTAAAGAGGGTAAAATTCATTATGCTCAACAATGGGAAAGATTGACAAAACTTTTAAATTCATTAAGTACGGGACCCGGAAAGATGACAAAGCAGTGGCAAACGGTATGCAATTTAAATAATTGAAAATGTAACTGATTTAATATAAAATATATGTAATTATATATATTTTATTACTGGTACGTTCGAAAATATTAATTATCATTTATCATCATAATTTCTATTATAGTTTTTAAAAAACCGGTTTTTTCAAGTTGCTGGAAAAAAACCGGAAAAATTCCCGTTTTTTTTCGGAAAAATTGTTTATAATTACATTATATAGTTACATTATATACATTTATACATTTTATACATTATATATACATTATATTTACATTATATTATAATTTTATAGTTACTACTCATTACTTACTCAGTTTCAAATGAGTAAGTATACGTAACTATACTTTTACAAATGTAAAATTTGAGGTTAAAATTTTACAGCTAAATATAAGATTAGAGTTGCATTCTGTTTCATGCATAATGCGCATGATTTATCCTTTTACCCTTGTTTAATACTTTTTAAACAACAAGGATATCCATGATACATCATACGCAGCATGCGTAAAACAGAATATAACTTAGACACATAAAAGACGAGCCACGTGCATATGACGAGACATTTAGTTGCGAAATTTCAACCTTAAATTTTTGGCCCACTATATAAAGCTCAAACCAAAAGGACATTTTTCTAAATTAATTTACATTCAATAGTTCAATATTTGAAATAAACTTACCTCTTACAACTTGGTAATACGAATCTTCTCTCTGAGTCACCCGAATCGCAGCCGAATCGCCAAACCGAACTTTCCACATACGAATCGGCGAATCTTAATCTTTTTTAGCAGGATTTATCGTCAAAAAATCTGTCGGTTAAACGTTACCGTCACGTATGGGGGGGTCTCGTTATGAATAACGACGGTTGTCGTCTACGAACGATAAGTATCGTTCATGAACGACAAATATTTATCGTTAACCATGGTACAGAATCGCATTTAGCGACATTCGTCGACCGACGTTACTAACGATACCGACAGTTGTCAGTAAGCGTGTACAGAATAGCCCCCCAGGAGTGAAAATTAAAGCTAACCACACACTGAAATAACAGACAATCGGAGATCACGGATATATACATGTGTCCAAAAATTTCCAATGTATGTCCAATTTCAAACGAAGATCGCGGTCCGCGAAGAAAACCGAATGACTAAAAAATCCTGCGAGTCCTCTCATACTTGCGATCAAAATTTTCTTATTCGTCCCCGCGTCCTGTGGAAAATCTAAAAGAACGACAGTAATGTCTGATATCACTGACGATAAAAAAAATAATTCGAAGAGATAACGGTATGGGAACCCCTTCAAATAATGGCAAACGCCCGCGCGATCGCACGTACCAGCGCTCGAAAATTTCCTACGCTCGTCTCAGAGTCCGGAACCAAAATGTAAAAATTCCTGTGTAATGTCTGAGACTAGAGACGAATAATAAAAAATAATTTGTGCAGATCGTGTACCCGGAAGGCCTCCGAACAGTGTTGTTAGATGAGCCCCCTTTTAGCGCATGCGCACTGCAGCGCTGGAGAAATCCAGGAATGTATAACGGTCACTACAGACAGAGTAATACAGAGGATGAGAGTAGAGTCCCATAGTTTTGGCGGGATCCGACCAGAATGACAATTAGATGTAAGTAAAATAATATTTATACATATATTTGTGCAATATGGATTCCAATGTCGCTAAAGGAGCTATTAAAAAACAAATTAGTAGAACTTTTCAAAATTCTTGGTTACATGAAGACGTTTTTAAAGGATGGTTGGCTCCCCATTCCGAAATAAATAAAGCTCTATGTACCGCGTGTAATGTCAGCATTAGGTGTTGTATAAAACAAATTTGTTAAGACATTCACAAACAGTTAAACATGTATATGAGATGAAAGGTCGAAATCAAAGCCTTAAAAATAACAATATTTCATATAACGATAAGATAAAAAGAGCGGAAATAAAATTAGCAGCATTTTTTGCTGAGCACAATATTGCTTTTTCTACGGTTGATCATTTAACACCTTTAATAAAAGATATTTTTTTCGGAACCTAATATTGTACAAGATTTCTCACTGGGTCGACTCAAGTGTACCAATATTGTTAAAAATATTATAGCTAAACGGGAAACAGAAAAATTAATTGAAATTTTTAAAACTCGTAAATTTTCTATCTTAGTAGATGAAAGCATAGATATTACGGATACAAAATTCATGTGCGTGCTTATAAAATATGTTTCGCCATTTGATAAAAAAGTAAAAACTCAATTACTTGAATTATTAACTTTAGATGCCACAGATTGTAGTGCAAAAAAATATTTGAAATTTTTAAAAACTTTTTCTTAGAGAACGAAATTCCTTTAAAGAATATCATTGGAATGGCAAGCGATAATGCATCCGTAATGATTGGTCGAAATAATTCTTTTTATTCACATTTAAAATCTGAAACTCCAAATTTATTAATGTTAAATTGTATTTACCATTCTTCCGCGATTATTGCAAGTAAATCCTGTGAAAAATTACCACAAAATTGTGAACATTTAATTAGAGGAGTTGCCACTTACATATCGGGCAGTGCAAAACGTTGTGCAATTTTAGGTGAATTTCAAGATTTTTTTAATGTAGAAAGGACTAAAATTTTAAAATTATGTAACACTAGATGATTAGTATTACATAAATGTGTTGAAAGATTGCTTGATAATTGGGATGTATTAAAAAGTTATTTCACTTTAGCGCAATTGTAGAAGATCAATCAAAATCCGCAGAAGATATTTTAACATTATTAACTGATAATGAAGTTAAAGCTTACATTTTATTTTTAAAATATTTATTAAATTATTTCAACAATTTTAATGCTTTGTTTCAATCGCGCAAAATCTTAATTCATAAATTATTTATTAAGAGTAATCAATTAAATTATTCAAATTGCCCAAAATTTTGTTATTTTTGAGGCATTGAACAACATCGCTATTTTAAACATAGACGATGAAAAGAATATAAAACATCTGAGCGACATATATGTTGGACGAGAATGTGAAAACTTCTTAATAACACAGTCTTCCGAATTTGCGCAACAAATAAAATATAAATGTTTAGATTTTTATAAAACAACTTTTAAAGAAATGATAAAACGTTTGCCATATAACGATCCTTTTTTTAAACAATTAAATTTTTTAGATCCTAAAGTTGCGCTTTATATTGAAAGTAGAGATAAATTTAAAGATTTATCGGAGATTGCTACAAAAATAGGAAATATTGATATTTCACATCTTGCTTTTGAATGGCGAATTTTACCAACAGTTTTTAATGATACAGAAAAAAATGAATTAAGTTCTTTAGAAATAGATATGTGGCAAAAAATATTAAATTTTGAAAATAATAATGAAGAAAAAATGTTTCCTAATTTAGAATTGATAGTAGAAGCTGTTTTATCTTTACCTCACTCTAATGCTGAAGCCGAACGTATATTTTCAATTGTAGGTAACTGATGTGAAATGTAAGAAACGTAATCGATTAGCTAATGATAACATTTCGACCATTTGTAAAATTCGATCTCATTTTCAATCAGCAGATAGTGATTGTATAAATTTTGAACCTGATTTAAGACATTTGGAATTACATAATGCACAAAATTTATATACAGAACGTAAATAATTAATTATTACGTTCTGTAAATTAATTAATTATTTATATTATTTATTTAATTTATTATGTTCACTTATCTTTTTATTTTTATTTTGTGAACACATATTTAATTACATGTTTTTTGTATATATTAATCATATAGTATTACTAATTATTTTCTTTTCTGAGTTTATTTGTTCCA
>NW_017298430.1:0-294 GCF_001594075.2 Trachymyrmex cornetzi
ATGATGAAATATTAACCTAGAGATAAAATAAACTTAAGGTATGAATCATATATTTATAATAATAAAAGAGAGAATTTTGTCGGGATGTAACAACCAAAAAAAAATGTCAAATATCGCAAAAAAGTAAAAACGGACAAATACAAGCATACATGTGACTGACGAATCAGAAAGTTGTGAAAAGTAATACACTGATGGATTCAATTTCGAGATATTACTAATGAGAGTACCAATTTTATTCGAAGTAATTGCAATCGAAAATTTGTAGCGACATTAAGAAAGTTAGATTTTTTATTG
>NW_017298430.1:374-9830 GCF_001594075.2 Trachymyrmex cornetzi
GATAAAGCTATTGATAGTGCTGCAAAGTTGGTAGGAGCACGACATTTACAATGATAGTCACGCGGTCCATTTTGTTTCTACTGTATGTTTCATTTTATGTTCTTGTGTCGTAATGCTACCACTTGATAGGTTTAAAACTAGCTAAATATAGATTACAGTTAAGCGGCACTTAAACGCGCACTTAACACTTTTAAACATTAAATTGTACGTATAATGTCTGCACAATACTATGTGCCTGTTGTGTGTAATATTTGGTATAAATTAGTTGATGCTATTGATAAACAAACGCAATGAATAAGATAAATTTGTAATTTATAAGAAAAATTATATCGCTACTGCTTTATTTATATTATTATTTTCCCAATAAACAAGCTGCCGTTATTTATCGTCATTTTAATATCAAAATGACGATAAATAACTTCAGCTTATTTTTGCTGAATTGTGTACGATAATATTAATAGAAGATATAAATAAAATTTAAATTGTTGTAATTAAGTGACATGAGCGTGGCTAAGAGAAAGCATTTAGGACGCCAGGGCTTCCTGAATATTACAGAAAAACGTAAATAATAACAAAAAATTACACATACGGGGAAGAACCCCATTTGTGTATAAATGGATTGCCTAGAGCACCGTTTGCCTACATCTTGCATTTGTGCCTACAGATTGCTTACATGCATTATCGCCTACAGCTTGATTGATTACATGCACTTTTGCGCACAAATAAAAATTTCGGGAACAAAGTCACATTTTCTTACAGCTTCATTGCCTACATATATTATTCTCTGCTTTAGAAATAAATTATTTTCTTACGTAATTTAAGCGTAATTTGATATTTGTGCGCAAAAGCGCTTGTAGGTAATTGACATGTAGGCAATCAATTTGATAAGTTAATGAGATGTAGGCAAACGGTGCTGTAGACAATCAATTGTAGGTAAAAGGAGCTCTCTCCTCCCTCCTCCTACGCAACAAAATCCAGACTGCGCCATGCGTTGATAGATATACAAATTATTATTTGATAATAATAATAATAATTATAGTCTTTCAAATTTAATACATCTATATTTTTATTATCTTTCGACTTTAATCAAATAAATAAATTTATTAATCATTTTTTTGTTATTTTTTGCATTTTATTGTTTATTTTTTTACTTTCTCACAGATGCACCAATCATATAATTTATGTGATATTACTACTTTTTACTTACTATGTAAAATGCACTTATATGCACACCGATTTATGCGTACTTTAAAGTTAAATAATTTTATTTATTAAATGACATTGATTTATTTTAAAATTATTTGAATTTGAACAAATTTTGCGCAATTATGAACTAAAAGTTTAATCCTTCGCCATATCTCTATAGATATGCCATATCTGGTACTTTTTCAGTGACAAGGTTCATGTCATTAACTATACTTTTATTATTATCTATAATTTTAAAAGTTTACTATTGGCGTCAAAAAAAGTACAAAAAAGTACCATTAAGGTTAACTGTCAGGGAGGATAATCGTCTTTGACCATTTTTACAAATATTTTAAAATGATCTCATCATTTCGTTTTATCCAAATTATCTTTGTTTACACACGTGGCACGTTACAAAAATTAACATGTCATTTTTCGTTTTTGACGTCACGATTCAATATGGCTACATTTACATAATTTTTCCATTACTGTGATCAACATAAGTGTAACAATAAATTTTTTTCTTCTTACTTATAATATTGTGAGAGTAGTTTTATATCCGTATATTTATTATATGAGTGAGTATGGTTTAACTTCTTTAAAAAAAATATTTATTTGTAGACACAAGTAGAGATTAGAAACAAAGCCAAACGATCAAAAATAGAAACTAATATGTAAATAACTTTTTATTAAATTAATTAACTATGAAATGTTTTAAGCACTTGTTATAATCATTATTAGTCATTGCATTTATTCTTGATTGATAATTTACAAAAATAAAAACAAACGATAAAAATTTATATGTGTACGAGATATCGTACAGCTGATAAAGACTAAAATAAATGGTTTCAACATCTAGAATATTTAATTGTTTAAATAAAAGAACTGTTTACGTAGTAATATCGATATACACTCAAGGAAAAATTGGTATTTGAAATAAAGAACAAAATCCTTATTTACATTGTTATCAGGAAATTGTTGCCAGTTATGCGTCAATCATTTGAAAACTAATTCAGAAAGAGAGAGTTGTTGATACAAATCATGTAATGGATACATTATACTCAAGTGTTTGTACTTATTACACGAAACCTACACACTTCGCAATTTCATACGCCGCCAAGAACACCTAGAAGTATATGTATAACTGTCTTTTGTCATCTAGATACAGATTTTCTCCGTTGATGCATTGTTAAATGTAATCGCGCGTGTGTACGTAAGTATTAAAGTTTAATTATATCTTTGCAGACAAGATTCATATGAAACAACGCCGTCATGGATGGAAAAGTGTATACTGAGAAGAATCCCAGAGCGGATGCTAACATCTTTAGCGTCTTGACGTTCTCGTAAGTACGAACATTTTACATTTTTGTCGCTTTATCTGATTTTATACTTTGAATAGTGTATTTTTTATTTGATAATATTAAATCTTTATAGAATCGTGGATGTATAAAATGTTCAATTAAAGTGTAAATGGATCAATTAGTTTGCGCTTCGATTACAATACATTTTTATAGAGTAATTATTTTTCATAACAATCGTCATAATAAATAGACAAATAACAGATAAAAAATAAGTAGATACATTTTGATTCGATTGTTTTACATATATTAGTAGATTAAATCTCGAATGATGATAAGCGAGCTAGGCGGGCCCAAATTATGGATCTGTAAATAATATATAAATTAATTGATAGTAGATTTTAATAACCTCTTACAGCAAATAATTTATAATATCTTAATGCATAATAAACAGATTTTAATGAATAACAATTTAGAAATAATTGATTTCAAATTAACTTTGATCAGGATCATCTTGGATCGATTCAGATCGAGGAATGCAAATCATTTATGCGAGATACTACTTAAAGTATCTTGGAAAATTAATATATCAGCGAAAGAAGCATAAATCAAAAATTAGATGAATTGTTAATGATTCGTGCGAGTAAAATGTTTTGCTTTTCTTTTCCGCAGTTGGATCTTACGTACTTTCTGGGTGGGTTACCACCGAGATCTTGAAGTAACTGATTTGTACACACCTCTTAAGGAGCATACAAGTGATGTTCTTGGTGACAAATTGGGCAACGGCCTGGGAGAAGGAATGCGAGGAATACCAGTGTCGACTGAAGCACGTCGCGAAGAGCGGATCACAGAAGAAGATTAAGGAGCCCAGTCTGATGAAAGTCCTTATGAGATGTTTTGGCCTCAAGATTATATTGTATGGGATTTGTGCGACCTTTGCGGAGATCGCGATCAGGTAGTCATTTCTTATTTATAAATTTCCAGGGTTGGCAGTATTGCGTTACTTGTAACGCCATCACTTCGTTGATCGTTACCTTGTTAGGGTAAACTCGGATATGATGGCCATAGTTTTTTAAAATGCAAAAAACATACATTTATTCTTGTTACTTTTTAATAATATTTGGGATATTACTTTCACTGAAGCTTAAAGTAACAAATACTATCAAAATTAAAGAGAAAATATTTAACACAACTTTAATTTTATCAAAATATGCATTGGCCATCTTATCTGATTTTTAGGGAAAAGATGGCCACAATATTAAGAAAGATAGCCATAGTATTTATAAATAAATGGTGAAAATAAAAGTATTAATTATAGGTTACATTGCAATTTACGCACCTTTATTGTGTATGTAATGTTGATTATGGCAGCTTAACTGTAATTTATTAGACATTATAACAGTTTTTAGCAGGCACGTGCAATACTTTGCAGATAGTCGAAAGAAAAAGTATTAGATAATATTTATAATATTGTTATTTTGAACAGTGTACTCATATGAACTACTGTAAATATTGATTATCTTTAAGAATGACTATAAAAATGCACTATTTATCAATTATTGGGGAAATTATGGCCTATGGCCATCTTTTCCGTATGGCCATAATACCCTAGTTTACTCTATAATAATGATTTGATAATAACATTGTGAATTTTTTATGACAGTAATGTCGTCAGAGTTAGAAGAATCAATCGTCACTTGTAACGGATTGAAAAAGTCATTCGTTATTGAAAAAAAAAACTTCTTTTCCATTAATTTGTAACGCGTTACTTTTTTACACGCGTTACTTATAACGAGTAACGCATGTTTTTTTTCAATAACGAATGACTTTTTCAACTCGTTACAAGTAACGATTCATTTTTCTAATTCTGATATTACCATTACCGTCATAAAAAATTTACGATGTTATCAAATCATTATTATAACAAGGTAACAATCAACAAAGTAACGTTATGCGTTACTCGATACTTATTACTCTTTTTAGTAAGTAACGTGTAATGATGACAAATTACTTTTCAAAATGACTTTTCTAATCTTAGCACAATCTTAGCGTTTAGTTAATTAGCGTTACCGTCAAAAAATTGCATCGTCAAATTGTTTACTATAGAAAGTAACGACAAAGTAACTAAAAAGTAACGTTTGCCAACACTGTAAATTTCCTTGTGAATTTGTATCCCAATTTTTGTCATTTTTTACACTGGACGGTGTCATTGACGATTATAATGAGCTATAAAATTATTTCAACAATATTACAACAACATTGCACGATCCTGCAATATAACATTGCAAACGTTGCGACAATATTGGTGCAAGCTTCTGTGTTGTATGAGTTTTTGTGAAGTGTTTAGGAAACATTAATGGAAATAATTTTATTGAGAAGTGTGAAAAACAACAGAAATGTTCCATGCATGTTTTACGGAGAGTTCGGGGAACGTATATGGATATTCGAAATTGCAATGAGTCAATAGAAATCAATGAAGATTCTAAGAAACGTTAAATCTCTTTGTTTGCACTTTTTTGACGCCAGAAACTTTTAATTTTTACTAGGGGGGTGTTGTAGCCGTTACTGGTAGGCCAGATGTTGCACTACTTTAACTCTATGGACGTCGATAAGTTGCACGCGTACAGCTACGCCGCGCCGTCGGCATCATTCTCTGCTCCGCTATTAATGTGTTCGTTACCCATTTGACTTTGATGGGTATTACGCATATGAACTTGAAGTTTCGCGTCGCCTGTTATTCACTGATTTATCGCAAAACGTTGAAGATGACCAGAATTGCGCTGAGCGAGACAACAATCGGCCAGATAGTCAATTTGCTATCTAACGACATCAACAGATTCGAGGTCTATCTCGTATTTCTCCATTCTTTGTACGTGGTTTGGACCTTTAGAGACCATTATCCTCACATACGTAATGTACTACGTAATCGATATCGGCGTATCGTCTATCATCGGTGTCGCTGCTCTGCTAATGTTCGTCCCTTTACAAGGTAGAGAAAGTTACTGCTATCGTTACTGCTGATCGTTTATAGTAATGAAAGTAATCGGAGTACTAAGTTAAAAATAACTTGTTATATATGTACATATATGTGTCATTTACAAAGGTAAAAACATTTAAGTAAGAAGTAATTCTACTGACAATCATCATTTTGCTTTATTTTAGTTGTCAATTTGGAAATTTTGATTTTCAATTAATTTTGATAAATATAAATTAATTGATAGTAGATTTTAATAAATAACATCTTGCAGCAAATAATTTATTTTAATGCATAATAATACAGATTAATGAATAATAACTTAGAAGTAATTAATTTCAAATTAACTTTGATCTGAAATATTAAGATTTTATTATTTCTAAATTGTAAATTAAGTTTCTAAATTTAAACTCTGTTAATCATTAAAATTTGAAAATTCCGTTTTCAATTTTCTAAATTTTCATTACATGATCAAAGGAGGAATCTCTGCATAAGGGTCGATTTCGGCACCCTCCAGATTTTGTTCAAACTCATAAAAATGTATTTTTTGAGATCAATTATATTCAATTAAAGTGATTTTAGCTTTTTACCTACTTGTTACAAGATAACGGGTGTCAAATACGTACGTTTAAGCTAAAATCACTTAATTTCGGTAATTCTTACAATAATGAAACGTTTCCGATTATTTAAAATGAAATTGAAATAGGCCGAAAACCGGCTTTATAGAGACTCCTATGGCAACACCATCGCTCCGTTTAAGCTAAAATCACTGTAATTGAATATAATTGACCTGAAGAAATCGATTTTTATGTGTTTGAACAAAATCTGGCGGGTGCCAAAATCGGCTCTTATGGAGACTCCTCCTTTCTAAATTTATTGTTAAATTTATAATTATAATAAATCTTTTTCCTCTAATCAACACATGTACACTGTTTAATTAATATCCTATTTGGAGAACGATTGAAAATTTTTTCTAATCCTATTTCATGTTTTGTTTTCGGAATTCCTCAGTGTGGTTGGGCAGAAAATCATCGGAGTTGAGATCAAGGATCGCTATCAAAACTAATGAGAGTGTGCGATTTACGAACGAGATCATCAGTGGAATTCAAGCTATAAAAATGTATACCTACGGGAAAATCCGTTCAGCGCCCTTATAGAAAAAGCAAGGAAGTTAGTACCGCTGCATTGATTACGCATGCAATTCTCATATTGTTGATTGTACATTGAGTAACGTGATAATTAAGGAAAATCATCTAGATCGGGACAAAAGTAATATTTTGAATTTAAAGTTCTATAACAATTAAAGTACAATATTTACCTTAAAAGGGTTTACCTTTAATTGTAAAATATTTTTAATTACAAAATTTTCTTTAGTTCAATTTTGTAATATATAATAATTAGGAAAAAAATTATGTTTATTTAATAACTATGAATAAGAATTCTGCCTAAACGCTGAGATAATAATAACAATAAAAGAGGATATTATTTATGAATAAAATAATAGTTTAGGTTTTACCTATTAGGTAAAACCTATTAGGTTTTATCAATAAAAATTTATTATTATGTATATTTATCATATATACCATAAATGTTTAAAGTAACAATAATAAAGTTTACAAATACAAATAAGAGAAGAATGCATTTTCGATCAAAATGGGTCTTAATGTTTAGTAATATTGAAACATGATATTTGAGTTCATAACTACTTGGTAGTTAAATCTAATTTGTCTATAAAACGTTATTTATTTTTTAATTTTGAAATTTAGATGGCCAGAACTTATTAATTCTCAATGTTGAGGCACGAATCCAATAAACTCCGTTTATACGTTTCAGATCAGAAAAGATAAATACAATTTTGCAGAAAAAAAGTTAATACTACGGAATTCATTTGCAGAATGGAAATTAATATTATCCGGTGGGCGTCGTATATCAAGGTATGTCAGCACATCTTTCATCATTTTCACCACGAGAATATCATTGTTCATCACAGTGCTGGCTTATACACTGTTCGGCTACAAAATAACGGCTGAGAAGGTGTTCATGATATCCGCATATTACAGCTGTTTATGCTTATCCATGGCTATGTTTCTTCCGCAAGGTATGTGATAATTTCAGGAAAAGACGATAATGTATGATCCTTTTGTTTTATTTTTCTCTTATGTAAAGTTTTACTTTATATAGAATTAATGATATTGTTATAACGCTTAGATTGATCTAAGTTATTAAACACACAAGAAATGTGTTCCCAGGTATACTTTTTTCAAGCTAGCACTTTTCGCTACAAAAAATAACACCATAATTAAATAATAAATATATGCTTCAGTCCTAATATTTCTATGCTCGAAAAGGTTTAGCAGAAAATCGCAATTGAAAATGGAGATGATGGCTTTAAAGTTAAATTAGCATTCTCTTCATTAAATTATATATAAAATCCAAAAGTTAGAGAGTACAGTAAAACTAAATACTTTTTATACCACATCCAGAAGGGTTTTCAAGGGTCAATAAGCATATCTGTCGTTAAATATGAGACAAATTATTCTATATTCTTATTTTTATTTATTTATCTATTTTGTCCGACTTAGGGATAAGAGGGGCAGCGGAAATGATTGTAACCGTAAAACGGCTAAAAAAGTTCTTGATGTGTGACGAATTGATATCTTCTAAGATTGAAACGAAGAAGAACAGCAAAGAAAACAACAAAGATGCGAAGAATAACAAGGAGAGCGTAAAGGAGAATAATAAAATAAACGCAAAGCATTAGAAGGAAGAAAATGCAAAGGAAGATTTGATTGAACAAAATAAAAAGGACTACACCATCGAAGACCAGCCGAAGTATGTCGAGTATAGCATTTCAATCAAGAATGGCAGCGCCAAGTGGCCTAGGACTATGAACGGGAAAACACCTTGCATAATATAAACATAAATGTGCGTCCTAATGAACTAATTGCTATTGTCGGCCAGGTCGGTGCGGGCAAGAGCAGCCTGATGAACGTCATCTTGAAAGAACTACGTTTGCACAAAGGTTTTATTCAAGTATGTTGATAATTCGTCTTTAACAGTTATACCCAGTTTTTCATTTTCTGATTAACTTGTGATTAAGAGAACTTTCCGACTTACATTATTCCGCAATTCTCTTTATCTCGACAGAAGCCAAGGCCCAATTGATTATTTTATATACTTTTTTTCACAGATTAACGGCAAAATTGCCTATGCCAGTCAAGAACCGTGGCTGTTTGCCGGATCAGTGAGACAGAATATTTTATTTGGACGAAATATGGAGCAGATTCGATACAATCATGTGATTGAAGTATGTCAGTTAAAGAGAGATTTCAGTCTGCTGCCTTATGGTGATAAAAGAATCATAGGCGAGAGAGGTATCAGTCTTTCCGGTAGCCAGCGGGTAAGGTCCGTTTCAGAGACATCCTATAAATAAGACAAAATTTGCAAAATTTTTCAAATTTTTTAATCTGTACATAATTAACAGAGACCCTCTTTTAGAATTAATAAATAATTAAAAATCATATTATTTTTAATCAGTATAGATGAATAGGTCGAACACGAGCATATATTATTTATACTGATTATTATTGTTATTGCAATTCCGAGCTGTTAATAATTACATATGATTTTTATTTAATTTCTTCTTAACATTCTATCGTAACATTTAAGTGAACATTATATTTTAATTTGTTGATTATTAATTTATTTAATTTTTTATTTCTTCTGATTATTATAAAAATATTTTCTTTGCTTATTTATTTGATCTTTGAAATATGTTATTCTCGATGAGATAAATATTTAAAAAATGTATGTTTTATTAATGTTTATATTTGATATACGGAATAAGAATTTTTATTTTTGACATTGAAAAATAAATTTATATGTATTGTAACCGTACTCGCGAGCAACGGCACAACTTCGTCGCGTGTTCTCGGTATTTAAAGTACGCAAAAGTATCTTCTCTCCCTCGGTAGCAGAATTTTGCGACAGCCAGGCGGG
>NW_017298430.1:11114-12489 GCF_001594075.2 Trachymyrmex cornetzi
GGAGCCGACGAGGGTGAAACGAGCATCGTAATTTGTGAGGCTGCCGACCGGGGTACGTGCCGGGTGGATTGCACGTAAGCCAGCTCGCACCGTAACGATAAAATCGGCGCAATGGCCGCCGTATAGAACCGCGGAGCCGCGAGCCACGTGCCATCCTCCCGAGCTTGGGAATTATTAGCTGCCGCATTTCGAGAGTCAGAGAGAGGGGAGTAATATTCGTTGCCGAGTAGAAGTGAATTTGAGTCGTCTTGGAGAGAATCGAGGGCCGAATCGCGCTCGTTCCTTGCGCCACGGGAGAGTCACTGCCGGTTACCGAGTAGAGTAGAGCCGCGTAGAAACGCGCGGAGTAGTCACGTTGTCGAGTTTCGTCGGGTCGCGTAACGACGATTATTGTAATTGCGTTATCGTTTGGTGTCGCGTCGCGGAGACGCGCTTGCTAGAATTGTCGCCTCGGAACGCGGATTGCCGCGTTGCCGAGTGCACTTTCGGTTGCGGTGTTACCGAGTAGAGTCCGTTTCCGGAATTCACGCTGTCGAGTAGAGTCGTGTCATATCAAGGAGTTCGCTATAACCGCGTCGCACCATCGCGTGGCGTCGGTCGCGGGCCGGCGTTGCACGTCCGTGAGTCTGGTGGTACAGCATGTACGGTAGGGATGGGCGATGTTTCATCGATTATACAAAAATCGAAGTTTTTTCCGCTCAATAATCGAGGCTTGATTCGATGTTTCAAAATTCGATTAATCGGTACATCGATCTTTTTTTTAATGATATCGATTATGGTTGGCTCTCATTAATCTACCCAAAAATATAACTATCCAAGAGTTCTAGATTTATTAGAGACTAGAGAGGCAGTCCCTAGCAGGCATTTAATTTATTTATGAAACAATTTTTTCATTACTAGTAAATATTTTTGGTAACCAAGAAATTGCTTTCTGAAATAAAAATTATATTTTATAAAAAGTAATCAATGTACGGTTTTTAATAGTCGTCATAAATTTAAGAAAAATGTTCTCTTATTAACAACAATCAGATTCAAGTAATGATATTTGTTAGATTTAATAAAACAATTTTCTACTGACAAGTAATTCTGTTTTTATTAGAATAAAATATTTTCTTCATTGATAAATTATTTGCGCGCTTCAGCATAATATTTTATTGGAACAAAAAACAAATTTATTGTGGCAAGTAATTAATTCTTGAATCAATAAATTACAGTTCAAGAAAATGTGTTTATTTGAAACAAGTAAACTTTTTTTTCTGTGGAGGTACATAGAATTGTACTCTATTTCTTTTTTTATTTTGTGATAAAAATAATTTTAAAAATTATAATTCAATATATTTCTAAAAATTAATAATAAAAAAAAAATAAAATTTAG
>NW_017298430.1:12603-15437 GCF_001594075.2 Trachymyrmex cornetzi
TACTCTATTTCTTTTTTTATTTTGTGATAAAAATAATTTTAAAAATTATAATTCAATATATTTCTAAAAATTAATAATAAAAAAAAATAAAATTTAGTAATCAGTTTTTCTCCAAACGATCGATTTTACCAGCATCGATGTTTTCTCCCACGAGGAATCGGTCAATTAAAAATCGGATTGGATCATAATCGATTATTATAGAATCGATGCTTTTCTTGTACATCAACTTTTTGAAGAAAAAAAAATGGAAAATTTAATGATAAATAAAACTGATTTTGAAGTTGTGCGACTAGAAAATCTTAACTGAGGCCCGGGAGCTCCCGGCGGATACTCGCAGGCTGCTTAGCGCTCCCCCCCTCCTGCGGGGGGAGGTAGTCACGCTGATTGGCTTCCGCGTGTCACGGCATTCGCGCATGCCGTGCAGGCCCGCGCGGCCTTGAATCCTCGCTCATGCGAGCTCGCAATGAGGATGTCTGTCAAGGGTGGCGTCCTTATTCACGGCCCCTGCACCTCCTGGCCTGGCGGCGGAGATCGGGATGGACTTCCCGCTCGTCGTGCCCCAGGCTTCCGACGGACGTCCGTCCGGCCCCTCCAGGGTGGCCGGAAATTCTGGCCTCCTCTGGTGCAGAAATGCTCTGCAAGGGGTGCATGGTGAAAGTATGGTCCCTTTATTATGTGACAGCGGTTACAAGCAATGATATAAAATGGTACAACCTGCTAATCCGGGCTCCCGGATGTGTGCCCTTCTCTCTGCTCTGCGGCCGTCCTTACGATCCGGTCCTTCTTCTGTCTTCCTTCCAAGGATGGCGGGCGAGACGGCACGATGATACAATTGCATTTCACGGTAGCTGCCGAGCGTGATCCGTGGCGCGTCTACGCTTCCTGATACGCTTGATCATTACGCAAAAGAGATGCTAATATAAAAGAATAAAATCTGCCAAGTAAATTAAATGACGCGAATTTTAACGCACGTTCGCAGGTGCGTTTGCACGCGCGCTCGCGTGCGCGCTCGCCTACGCGCTCGCCCTTCGAGCCGGTAGGAAGCACGAGTCCGCCGTTGACAAGTCCGCACTGTGACGGACAAAATGTCACGTCACAGTATACTTTAATTAAATATAATTAATGCGATTTAATTTAACTTTCGTTTTAATAAAATTAATTTTTGTTAAGAAAGCACACAAATTTCAATTAATTTTTTTCGAACTTTTTGTATTGTATATAAAATATAAATAGTTAGAAAAGACACATTGGTTATAATATGTATAATAATAATAATAATGAGATATTGATAAATGACAGAATAAACTTAGCGAGAGCCGATGTTGACATATATACCTCATGGACGATCCTTTGAGCGCCGTAGATGCTCATGTGGTCAAGTGTATGTTTGAAAAATGCATCAACAAATATCTAGGAAAGAAGACTCGGATTCTTGTGACTCATCAATTGCAATACTTACGCAACGTCGATAGAATTATTGTTTTGAAGATCGGAACTATTCAGGCTGAAGAGTACGATTCTATTGTACTTTCTTTCTATTTCTCTTAATTTGTATCTTACATATTATAATCTTGCTACAATTTCTATAATAAAGTAAAACATTGACATACGTATATTTTATGTTTATTCATATATTTATTTTATTGCTTTGTCGTATCTTTACGATTAAAGCCTTGATCCTTTATCACAAGGAGAGGAATGGGACGAATGAGAATATTATTTGTAAACCAAAACGAAAAAGAATTTATTTTTATTATAGTTCTTTATCAGTAGGTTACAGTATCTATATGACTCTGGTACACGTGCGAGAACATTTAATGGCCTTTAACGGAACTAATCACTTTGGGCTTATCTATCTGGTGATAAAGCAAAACGTTCTATTTTAAGTCCTTATATCAATCGTTTTCTAAACGTCAGGAATCATTGTCTCTTTGTAAAAAAAAAACACAAATACTAATATTGACATGGAATATTTAAACGCACGTGTGCCCGCCTTGTAACACCGTATAACAAATATTTTTTAATTTTCGCTTGGAAGTTGAAGCGAATATTTATATCAATATTCACTTCTATTGCTTTATAGTATAAAATTTTTTATTAATCAGGACTTATGACGAACTGAGCTCTATGAGAATGGATTTCGGTCGGTTAGTGGAAAACCAATGAGAGGCGAATGAGAAATCCTCTCCGTCCCTTTTGGCTTCTGCCAGCCGTAGAAATTCGCACACCAGCAGTATCAAATCCTTGAATTCCTTTATGATTGACGACACTTCGAAACAAGGGCCTGCTGAAGTAATTTGGATTTATTTTCTAATTTATTTTCTGAAGTAACTACTATACAGGGTGTCCGAAAAGTGTGGAAACGGTCGAATATCTCGAGAAATACACATCGGATCAGAAATACACATCGGATCAGAAAATATACGTATTCAATGTTTTCAAAACAGCTATTTTTGGCATCTAATATGACCCCCCACCCCCACCCGCTGTGGGTGAAAGAGAGGGTAAGTTTAAAATTTTAAATGGGAACCCCCATTTTTTATTGCAGATTTCGCTTCTTCAGAAAAAGTTACATAAATTTTACCTATTACAAACATTTTTTTGGTGACAGATGGCGCTGTAATCAGCGAGATTAAAAAATGAATCTAAAACATTTAAAATATCTCAAGAAATACTCCGTAGACATATAAGATAGACCCGGCATCTATAGTACATGTTGGGGTTTGGCAGAACGGTGCGAGAGGCAAGATATCGGGGCAACCTGTCCTTCTTTGCGCGTGCATCTTGACATTCTTGACATAATCAAAATGGCTGACTACGTTAGGATCGTCTGG
>NW_017298430.1:15946-16257 GCF_001594075.2 Trachymyrmex cornetzi
GAAATACTCAAAGGATCAAAAAAAATAAAATGTACGTATTCAATGTTGTCAAGAAAGCTGTCCATTGACACAAAAATTCTACCCCCCACTTACCATCCGCTGGGGGTGAAAGGGTAGGTAACTTTAAAATTTTTAATGAGAAAACCCCCATATTTTATTGCAGATTTCGCTTCTGCAGTAAAAGTCGTATTAACCCTTTAACGCCGAGATGTGCTGAATTTCGACATGGGTTTCAACCACCAACAATTAGCAGAAAAGAACGTAGACAAGTATCGGAAGGTCCATTTGTATGTAATAAGGTATCAGAAACG
>NW_017298430.1:16488-16826 GCF_001594075.2 Trachymyrmex cornetzi
TACCTACAATGGCAGACCAAGTTTTCAAAATTTGAAGTGGCATCCTTTGCCTTTGAATATTTCAAAGTTTCCCGATTCTCACCCCGAGGAGGTGGACGATTTAGAGAATCTTTTTTTTGTTTTTTATTTTTTCTTTTTTAGTTTTTTTAGAATGTTTTTAATTTTTTTGTTTTTTTTAAGTTTAATTTTTTTTATTTCCTTTACTCGATTTTTTAAAAATATGTACATACATATGTATGTATGTTTCCAAGCAAAATTTATAATGGAAATACATACTTATCTTTTTAATATTGCATATGTGTGTATGTATTTATACCAGTTTAAGTTCTTCTAACTAA
>NW_017298430.1:17052-22801 GCF_001594075.2 Trachymyrmex cornetzi
AGCTTTTTTGAAAACATTGAATACGTATATTTTCAAATTTCTGATTCGATGTGTATTTCTCGAGGTATTCGACCGTTTCCACACTTTTCGGACACCCTGTATATTGTATTTAACTAACATTGTGATTTAAAATAATTGTATCTTAAATATAACGAAACATTAGTTCAAGTATTTTATCTTTTCTAATTGTAAGTTAGATTTTAACATATTAGAAAAAATATTTCCATTGATGTTTGATTGGTCGGCAGAAGTAACAAGCCAATTAACACATGTCATATCTGTATAATACCATATTTTGTTTGGTAGAAGAAATATTTAGCCATGAAACCTTTTTGATTTTTTTTTACAAAAATGTAAAACTTAAAAAATTTCTACGCCTGACAATCAGATTTTGTGCAATTTGATTTTTTAATAATTATAATAAACAGAACCATTTGTTTTTTATTCCTGGCATGTAAATATGTGTCTGTTCAATCATCATATTATACTTCGTAGAAGTAACATTTGTATCGTCATGAAATCTTATATAACTCCTCTTTTTTTAAATAAAGCTTCGAAGGTCCGTATAAAATCGAATTTTGCAACTTTGTTCTTAAAATACTGTAATACATAAAATTATCTGCATGTCGGCTATACTTCAGTGCAGATTGAGTGACATATCAGATCGAATTTTTAATTGCCTTTTTTCAGAAAAATCGTAGGAACTTGTTGATCCTTAATAATTAAATAATGAGTTTACTTTTATTTAGAAATACGCATATTAATTTCAAATACGTGAATGTTCTTTTATCTGTCATTGGAATAATTTTATATTTTAACGCTAAATTATAAGTTAAATTTTAATCGTTAATTTCAGGTGGCTGAGATGCAAACAGTAGGCAATGTTTCCGGCAGAGTTTATACGAATTACTTACGTCCTGGCGGAAACTAGTGCGTGATGTCCATTGTGGCTATGCTTTTTATATTGACACAATTAGCAGCCAGCAGCGCCGACTTCTTTCTAGCCCAATGGATTGAAATAGAAGAACACTTTGTAAGTGTCTATATACATGTTGCTAAAATAATTGGCGAATTGAGGCATAATCGCTTTTCCAGAAAATTGTAACGGTTATCCCTTCTTGCTCGGTCGGATTGACTCGTTGGAATTAAAGAAGAGAGAAATACTAATTTGGAAAAGAACAATAACTCCTTATCTATTAGCTAATAAGAGTTAGTTTTGCTTAGCACATTTTAAAAAGTGTAATTTTTTTTAAACGTAAGCAGAAAGAAGTTTTTGTAGAAAGATCGTAGATCTCATTTTACATTAATCATATTTTGTTAATTGTATAATTTTATAGATGAACCAAACGGAAAACGACGTTGTAGAGGACCTTAGGAGTCCCCTCACCCGCATGCAATGCATCTACATCTATAGCGGGTTGATCGTGCTGACGGTCTGCATCACTTTAATTCGCTCGTGGACCTTTTTCTAGACGTGCATGCGGTCCTCAGTGCGTTTGCACGAATCACATGTTTCGCAGCATCAACCGCGCCACTGTGCGATTCTTCAACAACAACACGTCGGGACGTATACTCAATCGCTTCTCCAAGGATATGGGCGGAGTAGACGAGATGCTGCCCACTTTGTTTATGGACAGCGTCCAGATCAGTCTATGGATGCTGAGCATCACCGTTCTAGTCGCCATCTCGAACGTGTGGCTGCTGATACCCACAGCTTTTGTTGGTATTGTCTTTTATTACCTGAGAATCTTCTACCTGGCCACTAGTCGTAGTGTCAAGTGTCTCGAAGGCACCAGTGAGTATCTTAGGCTCATTTTTAATTAGAATAGACATAATTTCTCAATGAAATAAATTAATTTCTCAATGAAATAAAACAAGTTTCGATCGCAGATTGAAGTCAAGTCATTATGAATCTCATTGTATTGACGATGGATTTCAACTCTTCGAATAAAGTGAGTAGAGTTTTCAACTTTCCTCAGCTCGCTCACCGGTCTTCACTCACCTCAACGCGACTCTTCAAGGATTACCGACGATTCGTGCTTTTGGGGCGGAAACGATCCTTATGAAGGAGTTTGATAATCACCAAGATTCTTCATTCGTCCGCGACATATATTTTTATCGCGTCTACGCGCACCTTTGGTCTTTGGCTGGATATTGTCTGCATTCTGTACATTGCACTGGCCACACTGAGCTTCCTTATGCTGGACAATTATGGTCGCGGTTCGATGAACGGCGAATATGTAGGTTTGACGATCACACAGAGTATCTGGAGACACTGGTAGTGTCTCGGCGCTAAGCCAAGCGCAGCGACACTGCCGTGGCTACTATACGCGAATCTGTCAAGATTTTCAATATCACCGGTATGTGTTCCAGTGGAGTATGCGCCAAAGTGCTGAGCTGGAGAACCAGATGACTTCTGTGGAGCTTATTTTTGAGTATAGGTACTCTATACTTTGGACGTTGTATATGTATTAAGTGCACATTATCTGTATCAACTATTTTATCTTTTTAAAATATAAGTTACCCATTGTTTATCTTACATCCTTGTATTTACAATTTTTAACTCTCTGATAAATCCTTATTAAAATCAAAGTCACGTAGAATTTAGTCGACGATTTAATCAATCTATTGATTATGAATATTTATCAAGATCGCTCATCACCCTATTATTGATTATATTATATTAGATTTTTAAAACCGTAATTTCTTCTAAATCTGCGTGCTAGAAATCTCAAAATTTAGAGCGTTATATTTGTTTCAAATCCTTAATTTAGATCTTTTTTGCTATCAAAAATTGGTGACGTCTTTTATTAACGATACATCCTTTTTCCGTCTATTTAGATACTTTTTTTGTAATGTTGTGTGAATATAGAACTTTCTAAGTTATTCCAATCTATTTAAATTACTAACTTTCCGGTGCTAGTTTGTATTATTGCATGATATATCTACCATATTGTATTATGAACAATGTCATAGAAAAATTAACATTTTGTAACAAGTTTCTATTTCGAAACGCCAGACATCAAGGAATAGTAACAAGTAAATATATGTCATACCCTCAGTAATGAAAAGGTTATATAATATAGCAAAGTAAAAGAAATCCCAGGTATGCCATACAGAAGTAGCACTGAAGGATTAAATATCTCCATGTTAATATTCTCTATTTTAATTCTCTTCCAGCAAAGTGGACAGTGAGCCTCCTCTCGAAAGTATCCCTGATAAAAAACCCAAGTCAGAGTGGCCGCAGGAAGGCAAAATCGAATTCAAGAACGTGTTTCTTCGCTATGCGCCGTTGGAGCCGCCAGTGCTTAAAGACCTCACTTTTGTTATCTTTCCTCGGGAGAAAATTGGCATTGTCGGCAGGACCGGCGCCGGCAAGTCATCCTTGATCCAAGCTCTCTTTCACTTAACCAACGTAGATGGTCTGATCGAGATCGACAGAGTAGACACGAGTCAAATCGGCTTGCACGATCTGCGCTCCAAGATCAGCATTATTCCGCAGGAACCATATCTGTTCTCTGGTAGCCTGAGGCGGAACCTTGACCCGTTCAACTCGTATACGGATGAACTGCTGTGGCAGGCCCTCAAGGAGGTCGAGCTGAAGGAGTTAGACCTGGAGATTCATATCAACGAAGGCGGCTCCAATCTCAGCGTCGGTCAGCGGCAGCTGATCTGCCTGGCACGCGCGATAGTTAGAAACAACCAGATACTCGTGTTGGATGAGGCGACTGCGAATGTGGATTCGCAAACGGACGAGTTGATCCAAATAACAATAAAAAAGAAGTTTGAGAATTGTACGGTGCTGACAATCGCTCATCAGCTCAACACCGTCATGGATAGCGATCGTATCCTGGTGATGGACGCTGGCAGTGTTGTGGTGAGTAAATTTTTTTATGATCTTATCTTTTTGTGTATTTTTTAGATAGCGTGGATCATCGAATTTAAATAAGTCACGAAATCTTTCCTTCTTTCTTTGATTATGGAGAATCAAATTAAGAATTTATCGATTATCATTGTGATATATCTTTTACTTAATTTTCTTTTCAGATTATAAAATTTATTTTTGAGTTTTATAATGTTTTAAAGTAACATAATTATGCGTGAATTTTTCGTATAAATATTTCATAAATCTTGAGAATTGTTCTCGTGCGTTTTATTAAAGTAAATTTATTTGAATAAATCATTTGTTAGCTGTTAGAGTCAACTGTGCTAATAATACCTATAAATAGTCAGCAGAAATGATTTTTATCTTTTATTTTCTACAGTACACGTTGCGTAAATATTTTATACGTGCACCCCAGTGAGAAGTAACAGTGAAATCGATATCGAATCAACATCGATTCGATGTCGATTCCATTATCATTTCTCACTAGGACGTATCAAAGTATGACGCTCTCCAGTAGCGCTCGTAACGAGAATATATGTTAAATGCGGACTTTTATCCTACATAGGAATTTGATCATCCCCATGTATTGCTGCAGAAGGAAACGGGGTACCTGAAGACGATGGTGCAGGAAACCGGCAAACAGAAGAAGAAGATTCTAGCTGGTTTTGCTAACGATTGTTACCAGAATCGCGCTTTGCCCACAATGCTTTGATGTATCCCGACATTAACTTTTAGCAATTCTCTCCAACAGGCACCTTGATTAATAGCCGTAAATGTTCCATCGATTTTTACAAACAATTCTTAAATCTTTGGAATTTGCAAAATAAGAGGATGGTAGATAAAATTCAGTCCGAGAAATTAGAATTTTCAATTATTACAATTTAATCTCTTACATAGTTGTTCGCATGGAAATTTTATTTCATTTTTCTAATGAATCAGTTTTCCGGATTTTTCATTTATAGCGTTTTCGATAGCAATGAGCTTGAACCAATCTGGGTTGGGTTAATGACATTATAAAAGGTAGAGTCAATCAAATGGTAAAGTATATGATGTCATTAATCCCCCCAACTTAGAATGGTTCAAACTTATTGCAATCGAAAATGCTTTAGAATCATTAGCATCCCTGTGTGGAAGAGAGACATGGAAGAGAAAGAGAGAAAGAAAGAGAGAGAGAGAAAGAGAGAGTTAAGAGAATTGAAAATGAAATCCAGTATGCCAGAATTATTTAAAGATAGGAAAAGTAACGGACGTTTTAGGTTTAGGATGTCAAAATGCGAATGAAATGTAAAATTAATGAAGAATCAATTAAATAGGTCGAAATAATATATACATAACTTATATATATCTTATTTTAATAGTTATTTGATATAACTGCAAATTTGTTTAAATCTTGCAAAATTAACAGATACCTGATTTTAATCAAAATCAAAATAAAATTTAAATTTTTTAATATTAGATATATATAAAAAATTCGGTATAATTGTTAATAGAGATTGTTGCATGTAACACGACACACAGTACAATGTACAGGACACACGTTGATAATATCTGCTCTTAAAATAACCTTTTTAAAAGAGAAAAATATACACCAATATATACATAAAATATATATATATTTTACATAAAAAATCGAATGTTACATCCTTTCTAAAATAAAAAGATGTCAATTTTCTTAATAAACGGTTTAAAATAATATATATATTATTCAAAAATTATTCTATTAAAAAACAAATATCAGATGAATGTAACAAAGTATCTCATTATTCAAAAAAGATTACGAAAAAATTGTAAAGAACTTGTTAGTTTTAAGATACATAATACGAACTAAAAGTGACTAAAGTGATCAACCTATACAAAGTTGCC
>NW_017298430.1:22814-24649 GCF_001594075.2 Trachymyrmex cornetzi
CCCCCCCCCCCACTTTTAAAAATAACTTATTTTGAAAATATGCACTGAGTTGTGTAATGTTTACGCTATATATTGCGCCCAAATATTAAAATTATAACACAAAAAATACGTTAAAAAGTGAAAAAAAAAACGATATTTTTTTTTAATTCAATGATGGAAAAATTTCGCTGAAATTATTATGTTATTTTGCTCTTCTTTAAGTATAATAAATAATAAAAATAAAGTAATACCGTTGTAACGTCCGGTGCGCCTACAACATAGTGCCCCGTCCGTTTACTAAGCGAGCACGAGCAAGGAATATAGCGAACAATATAATACGTGC
The DNA here is from genome assembly GCF_001594075.2 of Trachymyrmex cornetzi. Taxonomy (NCBI): domain Eukaryota; kingdom Metazoa; phylum Arthropoda; class Insecta; order Hymenoptera; family Formicidae; genus Trachymyrmex; species Trachymyrmex cornetzi. The sequence goes on from NW_017298430.1 coordinate 23,137, forward strand.
CGACTACAAGCGCGTATAGCTATAGGCCAAGCCACCGAAACCGTCGCGTTCGAACGCCGCGCGCATCGCGCCTGCGCCAAAACATAAATGCCGAAAACGATGCAAGATGCACTTTTAGGAGAAAACACCGTTAACACGATGTAAGGAATAACTAAGGCAACAACTGACCTCGACGCAGCTGCAGGGAAAAACCGCAGACCTGCGGGAAAACTATAAAAACGCATGACGCCAATGCAATGCATCGCCGCGCAACCACGAATGCACCCACCGGTCACAAAAGGGCCTTGCATATAAAACCACCGCGGATAGAACCAAAACGCACGTAATCGAGAAAAGGCCTTAAATAAACATCAAATTCCACGCGCACAAGGAACAAAAGAATCCGAAACGATACAAGAAACCTATAATGATAAAGCGCGCAGGAAACAAGTGCAAGCCCTGCCGCAACGAGCTGCGATACACGATAGCCAAGCGCGCAAATACGAATCTCGCAACCCCCGCAGCAGAATGAAACGCGCAATCTAACTAAAACCCTATTGTCATTAGAATAAATCATAAATTACACAATCAGCAAGTAATAGCGATTTCACAATGGCACGTGAGCGAAAACATCCCCTTGTCGCGAGGGGCCACGAAGTAAACAGTATATAAAGCAGAGCATCTAAAGACAAGTCACCTTATTTTCTCCTAAAAGCTCCAACGGTAAGCACTCCTAGCGCTTTAAGTAGCGCTCTGGATCTTTCCGCATATCCCGCACAAAAACCGGCCCCGATCGTGCGCCAACCACGGCGTCTGACGGGCTACCTCCTCTCCCTGTTTCGACAGCGCTGACCATAGCGACGCCGAAGCTAAATCCCTGCGGAACTCTAAACGAGCGTCTTTCTCGGCGTCGAGGCCTCCGCACTCCTACCCGCCTTTTTTCCAATCATCATTTTCATAACGTTTCTTTTGGGCATAGATGCCTCTGAAGAAACGGCCGCGCGGCAAACGAGGGGGCTGGCGCGTCCATTTTAAGAGACTTCAGCGGGAGCTCCTCAGCGGAGGGGAATTTAACCCTTCCCACCATTGGAAGGAGGACCTGGGGGGAACCGAAAGAGTCACCGCCGTCGCTCCGACTCCTCCATCCGGGATCGCGGACGCCGAATTCCGATTACTCGAAGTCGAATCTCGCAAGCTTACAGCCGTCAATGCCTCCACCACCGCGACCGAGGCCCTCTTCGTCTCCACCTTACGTGGCGCCCACCCGCTTGGCCACTAGGCCTGTAATTATAACGTCTAAACCACGCATTATTAACCAAGTACCATGTACACTCAACATTAAAATAATAGAGTCGTAATCACTTGCCTACTTCAATTCTTTGCCCTTAAGGCCTTCCTACATCCTTCTCTGTTCTTCCCGACCTATCGGAGAGCGTAGATAGAGAGACATGCGAGATGAAGCTAACTGACGCATCCTCTAAACTCTCCATATTATTTTGTCGGAAGAGCACGGAGGGTTAATCATTTAAATCTC
>NW_017298430.1:26477-27304 GCF_001594075.2 Trachymyrmex cornetzi
ACCATAATGATTATTAGCATTCATAACTTTATACGGCTGTCCAGCTATTAGTATTTCACTTGTTGGAAGAGCACATAAATTAATTTTTTGTGGCACCTTCACTAATGTTCCATTTTGGCATGAAAATGAAATTAAATGGATAATTATCTGTTTCGTCTCAACGTTATTTCATTTTTAAATAATATATCATTTCCCTCACAACGTTCACATAATTTATTATTTTATTTAGACCAATGTGAAAATCAAGTATTTAGTAAATTGTTAAGATTAAAACTTTCCTTGTTAGAATTGTTAACAAAAATTGAGAAAATAAAATTATTATTAGTAGTAACTTTTGTATCACCACATGTTATGCATCGACAAGTAGAAATAATTTGATGCTCAACCAAATTTTCCATAAAATCATATTTAGTACAAAGAACTACAACAAAATCAAATGCATCTCGTTTAATACCAGTCGAAAAATACTCCCCTAGATATTTTCGTATTGCGTAGGTACTCAAATTAAGTACATTTTCCGTTTTCATATCGATGCGCTAATATATTTGAAACATTTAGTTTATCAGAATTAAATAATTGTTATCTAATAATACTTAAATGAAATAAACATTGTAATGTAGCATTGGCATAGCATGAAACTTTGTCAGTATTTTGAAAACCACGTATAACCCAAGAAGAACTTTGTCGAACTTTTTGATCTGACTGTTGAACGGAATGTTTATTTTATATTATTTTTATATTTCTGTGGGACTACATACGTAGTATATAAATTCACATAAGAATCATACAAGCATTAAGATCCAGCTAGACCGTGTAAGGCTTTGATT
>NW_017298430.1:28180-29999 GCF_001594075.2 Trachymyrmex cornetzi
GAGCACTGGTGACAGCTGCCGATTCCTAACGAAAGAAAAACGCGTCAAAACACCGCGTAGAAGCCAAGGCTTCGCCCCGCGCGCCCCGCTCCGCGCTCACGTTCCCGCAGAGTTATGCCGCGTCTCGTGACCACGAAAGTCTCGCGCTCAGGACGTGACACCGTAGACCTAAGCGAGCTCGCTAAACACAGTTTAAATAATTTATAAAAATGAAACAAAATCGTGGTATAAACACAAAAATAATTGAAATTAAGTTTTTTGTAAAACATAAAGAAATATTCTATACATGCTTTTTAGAACATTCGCGAACCGTGTATGAATGTTCGAAACTGCAAAGGGTTAATGGAAAATCAATGAGGGTTTCTAAGAAGTTAAAACGCTCTGTTTACATTTATTTGACGTTGTGAGAAGCCTTTAATTTTCACTAAAGTATATGTGTATTGAAGGTCCAATATACTTTTATAGAAAAAACTCGTATGAGACAAAGCAAATATAATTATTTTTAAATCTATATTTAACTAAATTTTCAGCAGAATCGTTCTTTCTGTGCAATTAAATTAGTTGAAATCGTTTTATTATCATTTGTAATGTTTCCATAACTATTTTGTTTAGATCTCCTGTGTTGCATGATATTTTCCGAATCAAATTTTGACCCTTAGAGCTCATTTATGTGGTAAATTATTTGCAATTATCAACGTCGGACACTTTACAGAACGAGATAACCTTCGAAAGTAATAAGATTTTATATTTTATATAAAAAATGAGGGGAGAATTCATAAAAGAGAATATTATTTCAAAAAATGGTGTTTGTTTGCAGGAGACATAAATGAGTGGCTTGAATCAAAATTTGGTCAATATGTGGAACTCTTTAAACATGCTCTTAGTAAAGGAATCAAAAGATGTGTTAGTAGAGCTTCTAAAAGTCTTATTTAAATTAATTCACATATCCTATTTATTATATAAACAAATTCTTATATGAAATAACTTATAATACACAGCCCAGCGACAGAAAAAAATACAGATCGAATAAGTATCCAATACGCAGGGATGGGAAAGTTACTTTGTAAAAGTAATTAATTACAGTTACAGTTTTTCTGTTTCAAAAAGTAATTAATTACCGTTACAAGTTATTGACTCTGAAAAGTAATTCGTTACAGTTACAGTTACTGAAAAAGTAACTGTAACTGTAACGTTTTTAACGTTAAGTTACTTTAAGTTACTTTTAAGTTACCTTTTTCATCGGAATTTTTACTAGTAGTATCGATACCATTAGGGTGTATTCAGAAACGTTATCCAACTCTGCCTTCATGTATCGTTTTACCCTTGTTTTTCACCTGATATTAAACAAGGATGATACACGGAATCATCAGTGTAATGCAGCCTAGGACAATTAAAAAAAAAAGATTGGCTTACATTTACATGTTATACAATTTTATTCAAAAAGATAAAAAAATTGTATGGCAAAAACGGTTTTCGTTAAAGTAATATAAACACATATGAATATAAATATGAATATGAAATAGCACACATATACAATGTTTTTTATAAAAAAAATTCTTTTTATATTCGGCTAAAAGTTGCAAATAAATTCCAGCACTAATCCAAAATGGTCAACCCTTCACTGAGCGCTCTTGCATTTGATTGGCGGATTCCATTCGATCCAAAAATATATTATAGACCAAACAGGTACAAGAGTTCATTGAACGTTTTAATTAAACTTCTTTCTTCTGATCAATCAAATGTTTCAAAGTATTTGTAGCGCCAAGTGGACACTACCGCACACTAAATTGACAAATAAGTTTAAAATATATAAAATAAC
>NW_017298430.1:30010-30935 GCF_001594075.2 Trachymyrmex cornetzi
ATTAAATTAGTTACTAGTTACTTAAAAGATGTAACTAAGTTAAGTTATAATTACAGATGGAAAGAAAGTAACGAAGTTAAGTTACAGTTACTGAAAAAAGTAACTCTAACTGTAACTTCGTTACAAGTAACGAGTTACTTCTCATCCCTGCCAATACGTTCTCTCATGTGCAAAAATGTTAGCTGTATTCGTAGCGCGTCAAATGTCTGATGTCGATTCAGCGGGAATTAGATGCATCGACCAGCAACTTGAAGTTCATTTGAAGCAAATTAAAGAATGTTTACAAACGAGCATGATTCCGCTTGGGCAACTTCGTGTTGGTTCTTACCTCGACCGGGCTATGCTTTTCAAAGCGATAGCTAATAAAATATGCCTTCCAGCAGCTTTCGTACGTGAGGAATACGGGGTGTTTCGTGATTTAAAATAGCCATATCTCAAGTAATATACGTATTACTTGCGTTAAAGTGGTATTTTAAAAATATATTACGTTATTTGTGACTCAATGCGTATCTTGCAGATGGAAGGCTCAAATGAAGGAAGATTATTTGATGCTTGTTTGGATGGAAATAATGAAGATTATGAAAAAAGGATTACGGCCGAATTATTAGGCAAGTCAAATGTCTTCTCATATCAGAACAAACATGGGAGAGAAAATATTTTCTCTCTTTCTCGAGATTATCAATCAACGACTTACCCAATCAAACTTATGAAACCGAATTTTATCGTTGATTTGATGGATACACCGGGAGATTTGATCTCATTTGGAAGTCCTCGTTCCAAATTATATACTATTAAAAAAGTAACTTATAACGAAACATATTGCTATTGAAAACTAATTTATTATAATAAATTTAATAATATGAAAACAATTTTTTAATAAAATAATATTTTGATTTTAATCAATATTATAATATTTTTTTAGAAA
>NW_017298430.1:31128-49226 GCF_001594075.2 Trachymyrmex cornetzi
CGGAATGTGCGTATAACTTCAATATATAAAATATTTTATTAAAGTTATCAGCTTCAACTCAAGTCGACACGTGCCGTTAGAAGCCATGTGAGTAAAAAGTATCCATTAAACACATTTGTATCTCGTATAAAGACATAATGTTGCAAGCATAGTTACGTATATAATCGTTTATCCCTCATAACATATTAATAAATATTCCATAAAAATAAATGCAATCTAATCTAGATTATCTGTATGCTCATTCTGTCATTCAATACTTGCTGGTAGACCGGCATATACATACGTTATACGACATTATATATTCAAATAATTATAGCGTTATATATTTAGATAATTATAATATTTACTTATTAAATAATGTATATCACAAGATTTTTTAGCATTTGCTTATCTTTTTCAAGAGTCAATTGTTTTTTATTTATGAGCAATAGCGCTGCATATTTTATTAACGTCGTTAAATGATAAAACATGAGACATAAAGTAGGATATATAGATACAAAAATTAATTCAAAGTGTAATATCATAAGAATTGTCTTATAGCTTTTAGAGGGGAGATAGTAAATAGTATTAGATTTCATGAAAAAAGTCAATATCATGAATAATTGAAATTAAATCCAAAAAGGATAAAGCATTTGGTGAACTTATCCGCAATTAGTATGGAGTCTAATTGTGGACAATTGTTATTACTTCATTTAATTAAAATTAAAACATATAAAACGGTACCGAATTGAAATAAAATCATCCATAACATAATTTTTATGATCAATTATCACTATTAAATATTTTATTAAATGTTTGATATCCTTCTAGAGAGAGATAAAAATATGAATTTTTTTTTCAAGTGTGATCCATAACTAGTGGCCTTAATCGACCTATAAATAAATATTCCATGAAAAGAAAGGCAATCTAATCTAGATTATCTGTGTGTCTATTCTGTTATTCAATATTTGTTGGTCGAACGGCATTTACATACATTATATCTCTCAGTGTACATATGTTACAGTGTAGTTCTCACAAAGTTCCGAGAGAAATTGCAAAAATTATTTCTGAAAATCTTATAAAAAATATTAAAACGTGTTTGTGTTTCGAGCAACAAGAATTAATTCAGTTAAAATATTAGCCGACTCGGAAACTATGACGCTAGAAAGAGCGCTTGCACCATTAATGATAATTGGCAGGTTCTGTAATTTGGCCATTTTCGAATATTCAGAACAACCTAGGACGTATATCTCTTGCCTGTATGGTTTGGCCAAATGGGGCATTCTTATATATTTCTGTTACTATCCAAAATACATCTATTATTTCCAAACGGATAAAAAAATATACACCAATGATATCGTACCGTTACTCACCATTATAATAAATCTCATTAGCATTTGTCGTTTTAAGGTAAAAATTTAAAATGTACTCCCGGCTACTATATATATATATATATATGTAATAATACTTGACCTTTTAATATTACTTGTCTTTCGTTAGTATTTTTAATTGAGAACATTAAAGGAGTCTTAAATTCACAATTATAGGCAAATACTAATTTATGAAAAGTTTTTATAAAAGGCTTTCGTTACCTTCAACTATGACCTACTTTTAGTCAAACTCAAGCTATGCAGTCTATCCCATTCAACCCTCTCGCTAATTGCTCGTTCTTTACAATTCGCACCCAGCAAGCCCTCATATATAATCCTTTTCCTCTTTTCTCCTCTCCTCGTGCCGTTGCCTCTGGAGTACCCCAGGGTTCTATATTCGGACTATTACTTTTAATATTTTTGTCTCTGATTTGCCTAATGTTTCTCTGTCCTCCGATCTCTTCATTTATGCAGACGACGTAATTCTTCGATGCTTTAGCAGACTCTTCTGCTTTAAATAAAAATCTAAAATCTATGGCCAAATGAACAATTCAAGTAGTGAAATATACAAAATTATAGATTTCTTTAATTAATACTATAAAATATAACCGCGAAATTCAACTGCGTGTTAGGAGTCTCTGCGCTGGATGCTGTCTTGCCCAAAAATTAATTGTGTATAATAAATTAGATTTGTACGTTTCGGCTCACGTTTTGAGTCATCCTCAGCAATTACCGCTAATCGCGCTAAATAGCGCGCAGACTTCTAACGCCCAGTTGAATTTCCCTGTTATAATCTATTGCCGAATGGTCTCTACTAATAATTCGCTGCATCTAAATCCCTATAAATCATCCTTGCTTATTGTCTTCTTCAACATTATTATCTCGTATTCAATCTTTTCATATTTCTCTTAACTCTGTTCCAATTCCTCGCTCCTCCTCTATTGAAATTCTTGATGTCCATGTTGAATCTTCATATTCAATTCACACGTGGCCGTCGAGTGTCGGGCTGCATGCACCTGTCTACATCTTCTTTATCACCTTCCCTTCACCATATCCTTTCCTACTCTCAAAAACTCCTCACTTCTCGATTATGCGTTATTTCGTTATTTGATTACGTCCATGTCGTCTACGTTCTGGCTCTTAATCAACAACTCCTGAATCGTGTATAGCGTATCCAAAATTCTTACCTCATCTTCTTTTATTGTGTCAGTAAATGCGACCATATCCGTATTATCAGAGATCTGGCTGGCGCTTAAAAAATTTTTTTCTTCACCTATGCTGTCTCGTTTTTCCTCTCCTTCGCTCCAATACTCCTTTATATCTGCGATCTCTCCTTCAATTGAACTCTGAGCTTCATTTCACTTTTAACCCCTTTGTCACCAGGTACCAATATTACTTATCCTTCCCATTCATCGTTCCACTAAGTTCCGTGCTGTTTTCTCCTACACCTCAGTCAAATATTGTAATTCTCTTACTGTATCAATTAAAACCACCCCCTCTTTGTCCTGCTTTGGTTCTATTGTCTCACATTTCATCGTGTCACTCACAGTATTTAAGCGAGACTGATGTAACTGGTATACGTAGTTGCTTGTGTGTGTGTGTGTGTGTGTGCGTGTGTGTGTGCGTGTGTGTGCGCGTGTGTGTGCGTGTGTGTGTGCGTGTGTGTGTGCGTGCGTGCGTGCGTGCGTGCGTTATCATTTTAACTATTGTTTCATCACTCAATGCATCGTTGCCTTAGTCGCGGTTTTTTGTTGCTGGTAGGCTTTGTAACAGCAGTTTTGCTGACGCCTAACCATTTGCAAGCTATTATAGTCTATTATATAATATTTTTTATTTATGTTTATTACTTTGTTAACATGTAATCTTTTCGATAGCGCTTTACAATTAACTAAATTAAATTTAAAAAAAAAGTTTTCTTTAAGGGGGCAAAATAGGTAACGAGGCCGAAAAAAGCAGATTTTTGAGATTTTTTTTTCGGTTCTGAATAAATATAATTAGTTGTAAGTTTTTACATGTAAAAGAGTTATTTTTAAAGTGTATTTCTGAATTTTTGTATGAAGAAATATTCAATATTTATCTCGTGGTGGCGGTAGTTCGTCGGCGTTTAAAAAAAGAGACGGCGTGCGGTGCGTAACGTCTGGCCTCACAGGGTTATCTGAAATCAAAAAACCAAAGCGATTTATTTAATATATTAGTTTCTCGTGCTTTTGAACGATTTCATTTTGAAAAATATGCGATTTTCGATTTTTGGCGCGGTTTTGAATGTAGAGGTACGATTTTCACGTAAAAAATCAGCCTATTATTGCCCGTAAAAAATAGTAAAAATTTTTTTTTTAATAAAAATGTTCGTTCAAGAGCAAGTATTTATCATATAAAAGATGCCTGCAAAATTTCATTAAGATCGGTGCATTACTTTTTGAGTTATGTTACGCACCGACTTCAAAAAAGTAGTTTTGAGAAAAACGCGTAAGTTTTAAGAGCAAATAAAAGTATAATAATGATTTGTTTTTCCAACTTACATCGAATCATCTATTCCAGGGTCATAGTGGGCATTCTCTGAAGCAGTTGTAGAGTCCAAAGAATCTTTTTTTTCTTGTCTACGAGCTGTATAAACAGCTGCCACCGTATAGGTACCTGCCTCGAGCGCTTTCTACGACTTCGAACACTATTATGAAATAACCGGTATATCTCAGCGAGTTTTAGTCCGATCGACTTGAAATTTTCACATGATATTCCTGAGATGTTGTACTTTCATATAAAAAAAATGTTTTTTTCAAGTTGCTAACCTATCTTGCCCCCTTAATAGGTCAATTTTAATGCTTACATTAATACAATGTAACTCTTTATCAGTCACATTCCGTGTAAACATTGCAATAACAATTTTTACTCAAATATAAAATTACAATAAATTTTTTGTGTCGCATAATAGATCAATATAATTTTTTTAAAGGAATTGAAAATGTGTTTACATGAACTTGCTATAGTAGACCGCACGTTGGAAGCTCTCGGAACGCCAAAGGAATATCAAAGGCTACGAAATTGGATAATTCGAATAATAATCGGATGGATTGTACACGTTTTTTATCAATTAATATATCATACGATTTTTATTTCTTTTTATTATTACATCGATTCCAACACTATATCTTGGAATATAACGTTACAAACATTTCTGGTGAAATACCCGTCAAACGTCATTACCTTAAGTGCTTTGATTTCTGCAGCTATCCTTGGGTTAGTATTATACATATGTGTACATTTAATTTGTAAGTTATTTTTATTGATATTGTGCGTCAAAATGTTTACAAAGTGAAACACTTAAAGACTTTCTGGTAACATACAGGATCTAGCCGAATAATATGTAAAACCGGTTAGGACGTGATTCCTTATGAAAAAATAAACAAGATATATAAAATAAATTTTTTCGATCTTCTGCTTAGTTTTCGAGAAAATCGAGTTTAAAAATCCACTGAGTATGTATGCTGTTGCGGCTAACAAGGGAACCACTCGAGGTGTTAAATTCTGATTTTAATGAAATTTTATGAATTTGTAGCTTACATAAAGAGATGAAGGAAGTAATGTTGAGTAAAGTAATCGAATAGACATATGGTCAGAATTTTCATCTCTAATGAACTTGACTTTGACATATGTCGTCATAATAAAGTAACGGCAAAACTAACGGTAAAATTGTAACATAAACTATAACAATAAAATCATCATAAAAATGTAATTACCAAACTAATGGTAAAAGTAATTTTCATCTCTGGAGCTGTAAGGGAGAGCTGCGCCTCATGTCGACAAGTAGTTATATTACGATTGAATTAACGCTACGCAGTTTGAAAAAAAAATTCGAATATTTTTCATTTTTTTCTTTTTATTTAACATTCAAGAAATAGAAAAAATTAACGTAAACTATTAATTCTAGTTTGGGCGATAATGACATGTTCTCTGAGTATAACCGTAAAAGTAGAAGTCAGTCGGACTAATAGTCTTTTTGGAATAGTGATCACTACATTCGAAACACGGTTTCGGGAAAAACGCGAATAATTAAAGTTCCGGAACATTTTAGTACAAGTACCGTTCCGTTTTCTGTTAGGAAAGAAAGTAACACTCAGAAGGGAACGAAAATCTGCTCTATCGGATAGAAACGTTCTAGAATGGTTTCGACAGGTTGAATATAAATAATGGCCATTGCCGGTTATAGCAATTGATTGGTGCGTGCTATTTAAATCAATCGAGCGGCCGCAAACACCACGTCATTTTATCTAGAATATTTTGGACAATTTTCGTTTCTCTCAAAAAACGTTTTTGTGGGATATTTTTAAGACTAAGCTTTCAAAAAAATATTAAAAAATCGATTTTTTTATCCTTAAAACGTAAAAACTTAATTGAAATGCATTTGTTTAATGTTTTTAACAATTGTTTAGTAATTTCGTTTAACATTTCTCAGCTTACTGATTGACAAATTGTTATTTTCTGTAAGGCGCATAGTGTTCAGGTGGCTTTCTTTTTCGTTACCAAAAAATCATAAGTTTTAGACGAAACACATTTTAAAATTCTCATATATGTATAAAATATTATATATTGAAACATAAAAAGTAAATAATTAAATTCTAATATAGTCCTAATTCTGATTATTTATTAACGCAATTAGCATTAATATGCTTACACATAGTGTATATGTTATAATGTTAATAAAATATATAACTAAGTCTTTTTTAATTCAGATGCATAAGCTCCAGATTTCATCGAGTCAATGAACGTTTACGTGTATTATATTCTGATTTGTTCAAAAGTAGTGCAGATTACAGAAGACAAAACAGATCCATCTTTGTGCATCAGCGGATAATAGAAGCTAGACCACAGAAGCTAGATAAAGATCACAATCAATATATTATATGGATTATAATATAATAATTAGTTAATAGAATTACTGTAAACACACATTCACGCGAATGTATATATGTATACAGGATGTCTCAATCTAACTTCCACATCAACATATTTCAAAAAATATTTAAAAAATGCTTTCTATGAAAGTGCAACTGCTTCGAGCGAGGCCTATTGTGATCACGTTATTCTTTTCTAATTAGAGACACGATGAGAGACGCAATGAAAAGAATATAATGTTTATCCGCGCTTTTTAAAATGGAATTATATGATTTTTTACGTAATATGATTTCTCTTTAATCATTCTGCATGTAAAAGTATTAAGACGTCCAATTAGAACGTTATTGTTATACAAAAATTTACGTGTACCTACTTGTGCGTCAGATATTGATGTAGTAGTATGTAGTAATGTATCGATGACACGTAAAGCGTCCGTGTGTAAATTGATTTACAATATGACTATTCGTCTTTGATCCCCTTAAAATTATACGGTGGAACAAAATTTAAATTTGAATAGGTGTTATAGTCGATTAAATGTAGAGGCAGAGAATTAAGGATGCTTTATACATATTTTCAAAATAATAACAAAATTATGAAAAAATTATGAATTATTATCATAAATCACGTTTAAGAATAATACTACAAAAGTGACGGTTTACTATCATAAGTTATTTTAATAAATAGTAGTATTTTATTAATCGTTGTCCTAATAAAAATATATGAAAGTGCAATATATAGAATAAATGTTAAAAATCTTAATTTCTTAATATAAGTACATTATGTATTCAGGATTATTTAAGTTGAGTTACATTGCGATGCATGAACTAGTTGTTCAGTAAATAAACAAAATATTTATTTGTTCTATGGCTTTGTACATAACTATAATCAATGAATCGCAATAAAACTTTGCATAAATTATTTTATGTGAATATTTAAAGTACTTATACAAAAAAAGTGTAAATTTTTTTATTATTAAAAAAATTTTAATTTTTTAAATAAAAATAATAACAATTAAAATAAATAAACTACAAAAATTTGTTATCAAACAAAAATATAATCTCACACAACTTTCATATGTATATATTTTATTTGAAATGGAAATATTAAACATACTTTCAAATTAAATTTTTTTTGCAGGGACTGTGTGTCTAATACATCCTTAAATTGTGAACAGTAACATCTTTTAGATGCCTCTTCTCCTAAAAAAAAACAATGTAACAAAATATGTTCAAAAAGTATTAAAAATATTATGTCATCCTCGAAATCATTTCACTTTTATCTGAAATATAAGTTTCCGTATCGTTTTGAGATAATTTGATGCAACAGTTGAAATGAGACACTTTGTATATGTATATACATATGAGAATAATTAATTTTAATTCGGTGAAATAATCACACGTTGTGAATCGCAAGTAATAAAACACTATTCCAATCAGCAGACAATGTTTTTAAAAATGTTTTTAAAAATATTAAAAAAATATTTTTGAACACATTTTAAAATTGTTAAAAATAATGTATTAAGTCATCTTTTTTTGATTAAAAAAACTTTTATTTTAACGTTTAAAGAAACATTTTTTTAACGTTCAAAAAACGTTTATTTAACGTTTGAAGGAACATTTTTTTAACATTAAAAAAACGTTTTATAATGTTAAAATTATTTTAACAAATTTAGAAAAAATAGCAATGTAGAATCTTGTTTTAAATTTATTTTTTTTAACGACAGTGCCTACAACCTCAGACAACTTATAATTTTAATAATAAATTCTAATTTTTAATTATAATGTATTTTAATCTGTTTTACTTATCGCGCGCAGCTGGGTTTTGAACGTGGGACCTCAGGGTTATGAGCTCCGTACTTTACACATTACGCCACTTATAACTGTCGATACACGAAGTTCTTATTGTCCATTGTATATGGTACGCTTAACGCAATTATATTGTGGTGTTAACTTATCTTCCGTGATTATTTTATTATTCCGAAACATTTTTTATATATATATTAATTTGAGTTTTAGAAAATAATGACATTTTTTACATATTTATAATAAACGTCAGATAAAGGTTAAATAAACTTTAAAAAAACATTTAATAAACATTAAACAAATATTTCTTTAAACCATTATTTCAAGCAAATAATTAATGTGAAATGAACATTTATTAAACGTCAAATTAACGTGAAATAAGTGTTTCTTACAACCACATTTTAAATGAATAAATAATGTAAAATAAACATTTTATAAACGTTACAAAAACGTTAAAAAATGTTTTTTTAAACCATTATTTCAAATGAATAATGAATGTAAAATAAACATTTATTAAACATTAAATAAACGTAAAATAAATGTTTCTTTCAATACATTTTAAATGAATAAATAATGTAAAATAAACACTTTATAAACGTTAAAAAAACATTTAAGAAATGTTTTTTCAAACCATTATTTCAAATTAATAATTAATGTTAAATGAACACTTAATAAATATTAAATAAACGTTTAAAAAACGTTTTTTCAAACATTTATTTCAAATGAATTGTTATAATGTAAAATAAACATTTAATAAAATTTAAATAATTTAAAGAAATTTAAATTAATGAAAATGAATCGTGAAAAATATAAAATTAATGAGAAATAAACGTTTAAAAAACATTTAAAAAACATTGTCTGCTAATTGGAATAGTTTATATCGAATTCTACGTTAAAAATATAATTTCCTTAGTACTTCTCTGTATGTCTCTCGGTTTGATTAATTATAACAATTACAATTTATTTATAGGCACGTCCACCTACAACTATGCCTTATATCACGCAAACTAAACACAGTATTGAAAGTACAAATGTTAATACAAATGGTATGGTACTTTAATGAAGCTTTAGCTTCCTGTCTAATAATGTTTAAATTGATTAGAGGGTATCGGTATATATGGACATTTGGTGATACTTTCTTCATTATAAATGAATATTTTTATTTCGTTTTGAGGACCATATTATTTCTCACATTACACTACATATGTCAAACTATTTATAATAAGGTATATATTATAGTAGAACAAAAGCATTAATAACTATTTATAACTTGAATAATAAGCACAAGCAACAATGAAATTACACATGTCAAAGTTTTATTTGAAATCTCATTCATTGAATGCAAAGTTTTCAGCTTTACTATAAACGTTCGTTTTTTGTTGACATAATTTCAGATAAATGAGACAGTAGCAATTCTTTACAAATTGTCGAATTATAATCTCGATAATGATTTACGTGAACAGGTAAATAATTGCAACAAAAATTTATTTTAGAATTTTAACTTCTTATGCGTAATTTTACGCACTAGCGCTCAAAATCCGGATATCTACATAAATATTATTGAATGGTTAAGTACAAAATTTGGATATTACATAACAATTGTATTATTCTTTTATATATTTTATAATACTTGTACACACATTCTAACGCCCAGAGGTAAGGATAAGCTAGAAAAAGTTTCAAAAATTATTTTTTTTTATATAACAAAAGCGAGTTTTTAAAAGTTATTTCATACTATCAATATTCTAATATCATACAATCATACTGTTAATATTCTACTATCATTTTTTCTTTTTCAAGAGTTGCACTATCACGTACATTTAGTAACGAAACAATTTTTTGCAGTTAAACTATTACAAAATGACTTTGAAAAGTGGATATCTTTTTTTCCTATTAAAGAATCGGATAATTTCGTTAATATGCATTCATATTAAATAGCCGTGTGAAGTATTCGACAGCTGATATTTTCTACGAATTTAGAAAAAAAGATTACTCTCCGATTATTAGGAACCGAGATAACAATTTTTATTTCAAAAAATCATTGTGGCTCTAATTTTTAAATCAAAGGATAGACATAAATCAGCCAATGCGAGCCAACACAGGTTAGGTGCGTGTGAAATCGTATACTATGTGGCAGCTTACTCGCCACATGCAACCCACCGGGCGCGCTCGTAGCAGCACCGCTACTGAGGCGCCCGGCTGGCTGGAAAAAAACCCACGCAGCAATCGACATCGAATCTGGAATTTCAGAGAGACCTTCTCAGGCCTCTGAACCTAGTAGATCACCTTTTTGATAGCGTGAAGTGAGCCGCCCCCCTGGGCCTTCACGGCAATAAAGCAGAAGACTCTTATTGCAGGGTCCTTCTCTTTGTCTCGGAGTGAGCTCTCACGGGCCTCCACAACTCCTCGGAGCGAGCTCTCGCAGGCCTCCTTTATTCGACGACGACCTTCCAGCGACACAGACGTGGCCATCGTTGCCGCTAGCCACCGCACCGCAGAAGCCAAGGAACCTGGCCGACCGAAAGAGGACTAAACGCATCAACCCGAGATTGAGGAAACAGCAACAGCCGTTGGGATCCGACACGGACGCAGTGAATAAATACACTTACACCCAACGTACACGCGCCGCCAGGCGCCATATAAAGCATTCGTCATAGTACCGAAAGGTACCTCTGTACATAGTGTACAAAGAGAATTTTGAATAAAGATCACACTATATTTTTTATTTGTGGATACACCAGTTATTCAGCGGTACCCGTCCACAAAACTTTATTCTTGAGAAAAATTGACAAACGCTTCAACCCTTTCGATTGGGACTTCCTCAGTGTTAAAATAAAATCGGTGACGTATAAATTTAATATAAAAGATGTAATGCTAATTTTTAAGACTAAGAGTTCCGTCTGGCACCAATTTGTTAAGGAAAAATTAAATTTGCTGTTAAAAAAATTCTCGAATTTTTTACTGCCGAAAGAGTTTGTTTAAAATGATTGGAAAGTAACTCCGTTTCTAAAATTTTTATTTTGTGCTCAAAGTGCATATAGGCAATCGATTTGTAGGCGAATGAGATGTAGGCAAAAGATGCTGTAGGCAATCAATTTGTAGGTAAAAGTCCTCTCGTTTCAACACTTGTCAGACGGTGTTTCTGCCCGAAGATAGATTCACTTCAAGTGCCTTTTACGACCATTTACTGACTGTCATGAGGAAAGGACATTTTTCATCGATTTGTACAAATGTTTTAAAGCGATCTCGTCATTTCGTTTCATCAAATTGTTTTTATTTAAAAATAGCATGCAACATAAATTAACGTGTCATTCCTCGCTTCTGACATCACGATTTCAACACGGCCGCCGCGACTGGTCAGCGGAACATTAATATCTGGGACAAATTAACATAATTTACGTTTTATAATAATGTCTTAAATTTACTCATCCATTTGATAAAATTTATGCAAATGTCCGAACTGTTAAGAATAGTAAAATATATTTAATGCTTATTAAATTATTTATTTCAATTAGAGTTGGCAGTTTGTATTGCAAATAAAACAGAGAGAGGTAAAATTTGGCTTGGGACATTACTACTTTGGATATAATTTTATCTGCTGGGTATGTCCTATTTTAAATAAAAGTATATAATAAACGTATATACATATATATACATAATATACATATATATATAGGGCGGGACTGTAACTCTGTTCAATCTCTCTTAGAACATTTCCCCTATTTTCAGTGATATATAATAATATATTTATTGGAGTTGTATAACATCAAGGGGATATAATATACTACTAATAGTCTTTCTATAGATGGAGGAGCTTCGGAGATTTCAAGGTCACCTCTACTCTTTTAAATGGAATTGAATGATTTTTTTTACACAATATGATTCCTCTATAAATTATTCTGTATATAAAATTATTAAGGTAATATATCAAAAAACCAATAGTTTACGAGATACTTTATTCTGGCATATATTAACATAAAATATTTAATAATTCATAAAGTATTAATTTTTTTATAATCGTACCTTAGTACTTTTATAAACAGAATAATGAGATGAATCAATTGATGGATGAAAAACACATAGTTGCTTTAAAATAAATATGTATGTAAAAAGGATAATTTTTTAAATAAGCAGCTATGTGTTTTCGCAGTGAGAAATGACAATAGAATCGGTATCGAATCGATGATTGGTGCATTTCAATTGCAATATCCCTAGATACTTTCGTGCACACAGTGACACAAGTTGCATTGCAATTGTCCGTTATCGTCGACACAACACTACACGTCTGTACTCAATAGCGTTTTCCACTGGGAAAACTGGTGCAGCACTAGCGTCGTGCTAGGTTTAGATGAAAACTGCACTAGTGCAATAATAGTGCAGGTTTAGTGCGGTTCAATGGAATATATTATTAAACATCCATTTTATTGACATTCATTTTATAACACCCCTAAAAATATATATAACTATGTTCGAACTTAAATTACTTATTTTATAATATTCTGATTCATTTATTTATTTTAAAACATTTTTTAAAATTAAATTTTTAAATTTAAAGAATTTTAAACGTCAAAATGTCATCGCATAGCTATTATTAGAAACATTGAAACTAAACATGTCATTATTGTAACATTAATTACAATAATGTAATATTATATCATAACATAATATGAGACCTTAGCACGAACACAACCTCAATTTCAACTTATACTGGTTCCACTGACTTCAAAGACAATGGAGCAAAAGTTGAACTCAGTGCAAGTTTTTTGCACCAGTTTTATCAATGGAACATTAACCATTGAACTAGTTTTCACAATGGAACAACACGATTGCACTCAGTGCACATCAACTTCATCAGAAACGGATCTCAACCGTGCACAGCGTACACATTTTGTTCCAATTGAATAGTGCACAACGTTACACTTTGTGCACTCCTGTGTATGTTGTGTCAAGATGTTTTAAGCAATTGGACAGCACTCGTTGATTCGACATCGAAATCATCAAATTGACATCGAATCGGCGTCTATTTGATATCGATTTCATTGTCACTTCTCACTGAGTTCTGTCCATCAATTGATTCATCTCATTATTCTATTTATAAAAGTATGCATATTGTAAGAAATTTCTGTTGTAAACTGCCAAAAGTGTTGGAAGTTTTTATCCAACAAAAATCTGTTGTAAATTTAAACAGTATTATATTGTAAAATTACAATAACATTTTGTGATGAAGTATATGCAGATCTTTAATACTCATGCGCGGCACGTCAGTTTTGTAAATTCACAACAAATTTCTATTGTAAATTTACAAATATTATGAAATCACAGCAAAACGTTATATGATAACATTATAACTTTACACTGCACATTTTTATCGTAAGCTATTATTAGAAACATTGAAAAATTTATATTGTAAATTCATTAACATTTCCAACAGTGAAGGATTACAAAAAAATTAATAATTTACGAGTTATTTAATATTTTACGTCAATATATGCCAGAATAAAGTACAAAATATTTCGTAAACTATTGGTTTTTTTATATCACTACCTTAATACTTTTATATGCAGAATAAATTAGAGGAATCATATTGTGTAAAAAAATCATACAATTCCATTTAAAAAAATGGAGGTGATCTTGAAATCTCCGCTCGTCTCTACTCATAGAAGAACTATTGATAGTATATTGTACCCCTCTTGATGCTGTATACAAATTTAATAAATATATCATTTTATATCTATAAAAATAGTGGAAATATTCTAAGTGGAGAGAGTTACTGTCCCACCCTGTATGGATATAATAGAATAAATACGTATATATAAAATAGAACGTATTCAAGATCTTCTTTACAATTAGTTCTTTTGAATTTAACCTTTTCGCTCCTAACACTGGCTATGTTCAACATCCACGAAGCGATAGACGAACGCTGGCTACAGCCAGCATTCGCGAAGTAATTTATAGTGTTTCTCATAGTAAGAGTTACACCAAACCATTCTGTACAGCCATATACCAAGCGTTGGTAACACTGATTTTGTCATATGATGTATACTTAAACATAATTAGTAGTGATAGTATATTGATACCTATAATGCCATTGAAATGAAAGGCATAATTAAAAAACGGTTCACAAAGAAATTATTATCTTGTTCTAAGGGACAATTCCTTTTTTTTTTTCTAAAACATGTCAAGGTGGCGTTGTTCATGCTGTTCGGGCGTAAAACGAAATTTTAAACGCCAAAGTCCGTTCACATATAATGTGTACACTTTTGGCGCGGGGTCCCGATCAATAGCGGTATTCCGACGGACCACTTGCTTTCTGAGCGAAAGGGTTAATAAAACTGTTTTCATTCAGTATAATGATAGAATACTTTCTTTCAGACGTATGCCACAATTTTGTCCGTTAGGATAATTCTTACGCAGGTATATAAGAGACCTTCTATTCTCGCAGTAATGTATGAAAAATTTTGTTTGATTATGGTTTGGTAAGAATAAGATGCGCGCGCGCGTATATAATTAAATAAATTTTATTTAAACCAAAATCTTGGATTTTGTCATAACAATCAGAAATAATTTCTGGATGTTATGACAAGAATCGAGATTTTACATTTAAAACTAGAATTACATTATAAGTATATATTATTTATTACATTATAAGAGGATATGTTTAATATTTTTCAGCTTGGTTGGGATTTGAATTCTATTGGTCATGCATCATCAGAATCATGACTAATTTTAATCTCAGCGCACTATAGCAGTCCAATAATTGTGTCAGTCGACACAAATCGGGCGAATATGCTGTATTGTTTTATGTCGTTGTGTTGTTTCCTGTAGTGAATTGGAATAAAATCGTATATATCATGGTTGAAGAGAAAACGTTTTCTCTTTCCGTCGCCAATATAATTTTGAGAAAAATGTACAGAAACTTTGAAAGTTATAACGATAGGATTAATTTGAATTTCTTTACGTTACATACTACTTTGGGTGCGTTCCGTTTCTCGCATGGTGCGCATAATGCGTCGTTTACCCTTGTTGCTCACCAAATGTTAAACAAGGACAATGGATGCATCATGCGCGATACGGAACGCACCTTTTGTAAGTACCTCATAGATTATGAGAGCAGCGTATGATGCATCATTTATCTTTGTTTATATTCGATAAATAAGGAAAATTATGCATAAAACGATATACCCCAATAATTAACAGAGAGATGTTGGATCAACGAAATTCTTCGGATATACTTAACAAAAAATTTATCCAATTAACGAGTAATTTTGTTATAATTAACAAAATACACAATTATCAATGCAGTTCAAAATATAACAAAAACTGTATGATTACGTAGTAGCATATTTAAAAAATTAATAATACGGGATTCAGTATACAGAACCGTTAAAAATATACGTATGTTAACACAAATTTAACAAATGATTATTTTCCCAGACAGCACAGTAACGTTTTAAAAATGTATTTTAAACGTACATGTTGGACGTTTCGGACATATTAAAAACATCCAGATTAGATCCATGGATATTTTAAAAACGTTTCAAAAATATCCAGTGTTACCATTTTTGACTTTTTAAAAACGTCCATTTTAGGACGCAATGGACTAAAACTGGACCAAATTAATACATTAAACAAATTGTAGACCACAATCAAGACAAAATGGTTCTTATATGAGCATTATTATTGATTAATATCTTATTCCATAATACACGTCATAAAATTTTAATAAAAAAAAACATTATTCCTTGAATTCGAGAACTAATTTCATAGTGCTTCGAAGCGGTCACCCATCCGGTTACATACCGCCGCCATCCACTATGCTTGACTTCTGAAATCGTATGGAAATAGCTACACTTCGATGATCCACGAATACCTATATAATCATGGATATATAATTACGATACATCTGTTCAATATGGTCCTAATAGAAATTTGTGCAGTTCAACTAAACATCCAGTCAGTTATTGTCTAATATTTAATCTTACTGTTATTACGACTATTTTCAGGTTAGGAAATCATACGCTGTACTTTCACAGTACCAGTTATCATGTACAGTAACAGTATGGTAGCGGTATTTTATGAGGATATCGTGGGATATCGCACGCTTGGTTACCTGGGTAGATTTTCCATCGTTGAAAATTTTCATCACAGCACAGATGTTCTAGGGACGTCCTTGGGACGTTCAAAACATGTACGTACATACTAACAAAAGTGAAATTCCTCGTGCGGTCTTAAAAAAATTTTCACTTGTCAAGTCAGCGAAAGCAACACGTCGCGAGCAGGTTTAGACAATTTTTTGTATCAGATGAATATTTTTAAAACGTCTAAATGTGAACATACTTTGTACGTTGAATAATGTACGTTTTTAAAACATTCGTACTAAGTCCATGGACGTTTGGACCATATTGACTACGTTTACACGGCTCGATTTACGCCGAAGTTATAACATCTATGTTATAACTCTTATTTAAGCGAGCCACGTTTACACGTTCAGGAACGTTGATGTTATAATTTCTACTTAAGGTGAGTTGCGTTTACACGTTCCGCCGCTTATTCTCACAAAGCTGAAGTAAGTCTACAAGCAAAGTGAACTTTTAGGTTAATATGTGTTTGGAAATCATTAAATATTTGTTTGTCAAATGAAATTAATATACATATAACTAAAAAGCGAAATTAACATTTTAGGTTATTATAAATTTTGGATACAATTAAGTGATGAAAAGAGAATATGGAACACGTCCATTCGTTTGTTGCTGTATATTTTACAAATGTGAAAAATATGATCAGGCAATCCACATTACATACTCAAAATCTTTTAATTAAACGGCGGAGACGTCAGAAAGAAATAAAAGACCCTTGTCAAATTCAACGCCATCAAATCATTTGCTTGATCTCAGACCTTTATTACAATTTTCACGAAAAAGAAAAATATGGATGAAAGAACGAAGTTTTGATTGGTGGGACCGAATTGTTAATGATCATTTCAAGGACGAAAACTGGTTAGAAAATTTTCGGATGACAAAAGCAACTTTCATTTGATTATGCGATCAATTACGAGAAGAACTTGCTCCAAATTTAAACCAGATAAAAACTTGAGAACCAGTATCAGTCGAAAAACAAGTCGTTGTTTGTCTGTATTTCTTATCTAGCTGCTATGAATATCATATAATCGGAAATAACTTTGGGATTCAGAAGGCCACTGTATGGAAATATGTTTATAGAGTAATTGAGGCAATTAATACAAAACTAATGAGTTTATTGATAACCATGCCTGACAATGATGTGTGCTGTGAAATAGTAGCTGCTTTTGAAAAAAAAAACGCATATTCCCTCCAATTAATTGGAGCAATTGATGGGACGTATATCCCCATTCTTCCTCCTAACGATGGATACACAGATTTTATTAATCAAAAAGGATGGCCATCTATAATCGTGCAAGCAGTTATAGATAACAACTACAGGTATTATAATGTGCAAAAATATTATTCGTTTATCTTTATCTTTAATAGAACTGTTTTTGTCTTTAATGGAATGATTAATTAATGTCATATTATTTTACAGATTTCGTAATATTTGTTGTGGCGTACCAGGATCGTGTCACGACGCTGCAGTTTTTCAGCTTCAAAATTGTATAATAACTATAATTTATTAATTCCTAAGGTTGGTAAAAGACGATTTATTCCTTACTTACTTACACATAATTGTATAAGAAATATGTTTTCAAGGGTTGTGTATATACCTTAATATGTAAAACATTTTATCAAAGATATCAGCTTCAACTCAAATCGACACGTGTCATTAGAAACCATGTAAGTAAAAAGCATCCCATTAAACACATTTGTACCTAGTATAAAAACATAATGTTGCGAGTATATAGTCTATGCCGATAACTTTTGTAGATAAAAAAATTAATAACAGGCAACGACCGGCTGGAAAATGAAGTTAAGGTTGTAACAAAACGAAAAAAAAAAGTTTAAACACGAGATAATGTGAAATGGTGAAATGGGGGTGTTGTTTAGGGGTTGAAATCGGTTTTTCTCGACTTGCGGCGAAGGGTGAC
>NW_017298430.1:49938-50877 GCF_001594075.2 Trachymyrmex cornetzi
GAACAAATCAACTTTTAAATTGGAAAAAATTCCCCCCACTGAAGAAGCCGCAGCACAACACTCCTACAGAGTTTACTATCAGTTGCAAACTTGGCTAAGTTATTTGGGCGACGTACTCGATAACAATAAAGCAAAGCAATGGGGCTGGAAGGAACATGTAGGTAGACTTGTTCCCAAATACCTCTCAGACGATTACGACTTAATTCCCCAAGAATTATTAAAATGCATAAGTTGCAACTGTGAAAGTGGTTGCAATAATCAAAGATGTGGCTGTCGAAAACATGGCTTAAAATGCACTAACTTATGTAGCAACTGTCATGAAAATTGTTCGAATACAGACAAGGAAACGTTCGAAGAAATGAGCGATTCAGAGGAAATTATTTATGAAGAGCTAGCAACAAATCGAGACGTCGAATTTGAAGACCCAGAAGACGTTGCAGATTACGAAGATACTTCAGAATTAGAAAGTTCTATTGACGAAGAAGAAATACGACCGAAACTGAAAAGACAGAAAACTAATTAAATGTTATCATTTTATTATACATTTTGTAATTTTATAAATAAATAGAAAAAAAATATTGTTTTATTTTTGACTACTATATGTTTAATTATAATTTATTAAAAATATTTTGTTTTAAATAACCTACGTAACTCATTACTATACTACACATAATGAAAAAATAATAAAATATACATTAATAATATGCACACTAAGTTAGCGAATCTTATTGACAGATTACGACTCTCAATATGGTACAATTTATAGCCATTAAAATGTTATTTTTAATACCTTTCCTCTTTTTCCTTTATAAAATTAAATCAACTTTAGTAATATTACATTACAATACGTCCTGTCATTAAAATGTAGTCAATTATTAACAAAAATAACAACAAAATTGAAAATCATTAGAGAAATTGATGAATTAGTGTTTAGAAAAG
>NW_017298430.1:51220-68428 GCF_001594075.2 Trachymyrmex cornetzi
CTTCGCCGCAAGTCGAGAAAAACCGATTTCAACCCCTAAACAGCACCCCCATTTCACCATTTCACATTATCTCGTGTTTAAACTTTTTTTTTTCGTTTTGTTACAACCTTAACTTCATTTTCCAGCCGGTCGTTGCCTGTTATTAATTATTTTTTTTTCATTTAAAATACGCTTTGGCACCAGCTTAATAGTTCCACATATATAATCGTTTATCCCTCATAATAACACATAAATAAATATTCCGCAAAAAGAAATGCAATATCTAATCTAGATAATCCGTGTGTTCATTCTGTCGTTCAATACTTGCTGGTTGAAAAGCATATACATACGTTATACAACATTATATAGTAGTATATATATATATAGTAGTAGTATTAATTTTATTGTTTTCCCTCAGGGATACAATTCCAACGCTTTTACAACCATTCTTATTTCTATCCTTACATCTAATCTTAAACCTAATTTACAATTACTCTTATCCTAGTTCCGATTACACACACATACACCCGGACCTCCGTTTCCGTTGCAAGCGCACTTCTTTTTTTTATTTATGCTATTTTATATTTTATTCCTGATATTTATTCATACTCTTCGTTCTTATCTGGCAGTATTCATTCTCTCTTACACTCCCCCCCCTCTCTCTCCCCGTTTTCCTTCTGTCCCCCTCCCTTTCTATACCTTTCTAACATTCTAATCCATTCCTCTCCTCTTCCATCCCCTCCCAATACCTCCTCTATCATCTCCTGCCAACTCCCTTCTGCTCCCCATCTATCACACTCCTCCCACACATTCTCCCATGTCTCTCTTTCATATCCACACACTCTACATTTCCTATCCTCCTCTTTCCACTAATACATTTCCTCTCTCATCCCCCCTTAATCTGTACTTAGGCTTTCTGCCCAACCTTTCTTTAAATATCCTAGAATTCCTTCCTCTTTCACAATTCCATACTATCTATTAAATCTCGAGCTTCTAATTTTCTCCCATCTTTCTTCTTTTTGTTCGTATTTGTCCACTTTTTCTAACTCAATAAATTCCTCTTCCCTTTGCCCTCTTTCCCTCATTTCCCCTGCATTCCTCCCCCTTTCTCTGAAAAATTCCTGCTTTTCCTTCTCCCACCAGGATAATCTTTTTCCTCCTTCCATCCTTTCTCTCATTTCATTCCAACATTCTATAACTAATTTACTACCCTTCCCTTCCCTCATCCTCTTTTCGAAATTCCATGCTCTTCTTCCCGCCTTGATCTTCAACTTATTCTTCTGCAACTTCTCCCTCACCAAGTATCCCGGTGTTCCATGCTCTACTTTTAGTACCCACTTTATATATCTTTCTCGCATTTTTTATACCCCTTCCCATTCTTTCCATCCCCAAACTTCTGCCCCATATGCCATCACTGTCCATACCAACGAATCAAACAACTTTATCCTTTTCCCCCAATCTTCTCCAAATCTCTTTTTCCCTATTCCCCATACCTGTCCCATCACCGTTGCCCCTCTCCTGACCCTTTCCTTTACCTGCGCCTCCATTTTTTTGAAACACATCCCAGATATTTATGTTCTTTCACTTCTTCTATCACTTTGCCTTCCCATCTCCTGCTTACCTTCTCTCTCCTACCCCCTCCCCTGCTAAATCTGAAGATCGTTGATTTTTCTACATTTACCACCAACCCTTCCATCCTTATATAATTTTCTATCTCGCTATCATCGATCTCATATTATCTTCCCCTTCCGCCATTCCCAAGCAGAACAACAAGTCATTATGATATCAAAATGACTTGAAAATGATCACTAAAAGTCATTTTTCAATCATTTCCGATTCATTTTATTGTTATTTTGACATTATCGTGATTTGTTGTTCTGATTGGGTTTTTACTATATCACCTGCATATGCTAATGTGTACACTTTCCCTTCTTTTAACCTTACTCCTCCCCATCCTCCTTTCCTCAAGTATTCTTCCAAGTCCGCTATCAACATATTGAACAATCTTGGGCTCATAGGACATCCTGGCTTAACTCCCTTACTCGTCCAGAATATCTCGCTTGTTTCTCCCCCTATTCTGACTCTACTTTTTGTTTCCCTAACTAAATCTTCACATCTTCTTACTAATTCGTCTCTTATCCCATCTCGCCTTAAACTCTTCATTAACACCTATTACAACATTATACAGTGATGGGAGAAAGTTCGGCAACGGTCAAATATCTTGGAAAATAATGCTTATGGAAAAAAATGTTCAATACAAAAGTTTTAGTATATCAAGTGATCTATTATATGGTTATGTTGAAATGACCTTCATGTGACCTTGAAGGACACCGTAAAGGTCAACTTTGAAATCTTAAATGGAAACACCTATTTTCTTTTACATATCCTTAAAGCTGGTGTCAAGACGTTTCCGAAACACTGGTTACAAACCCTTTTTGCTTGAGATCTTCCTGAGTTACGAACCTTTAAAGTTTAAGTATCGCCGGCGCGTTATCTAAGGTATACTGCGTGGAGGTGGCACGGTCGGATATCCACCTCTTCGAGATGCTTGATCAAAGTGAATCTTGTGCGCGCGCGTTTGTGTGTGTGTGTGTGTGTGTGTGTGTGCGCGCGCGCGTGCGCGCGCGCGCATACCTTAGATAACGCGCCGGCGATACTTAAACTTTAAAGGTTCGTAACTCAGGAAGATCTCAAGCAAAAAGGGTTTGTAACCAGTGTTTCGGAAACGTCTTGACACCAGCTTTAAGGATATGTAAAAGAAAATAGGTGTTTCCATTTAAGATTTCAAAGTTGACCTTCACGGTGTCCTTCAAGGTCACATGAAGGTCATTTCAACATAACCATATAATAGACCACTTGATATATTAAAACTTTTGTATTGAACATTTTTTTCCATAAGCATTATTTTCCAAGATATTTGACCGTTGCCGAACTTTCTCCCATCACTGTATATTTAAATAATTATAGCGTTATATATTTAAATAATTGTAGCATTTTCTATCAAATAACGCATATCCCAAGATTTTTAGCATTTGTTTTATCTTTTGCAAGTGTCAATTGTTTTTTATTTATTAGCAATATCGCTGTACATTTTATTAACGTCATTAAATAATAAAACATGAGGCATAAAGTAGGATATATACCTAAAAATTCATTCAAAGTGTAACATCATCAGAATTATCTTATGGCTTTTACAGGAGATAATAAATAGCATTAGATTTCATGAAAAAAGTTAATATCATGTTCAATTGAAACTAAATCCAGAAAGGATAAAGCATTTGGTGAACTGAACCGCAAGTAGTACAGTTTGCGCAATTAATGCCTTCCAAATCTATGACACCATATCCACTGGTGAGGCATCGCGTTTACTTTCATCGATCGTTTTCACGTTCACGGCCGTAGTCGAACGAACTGAGCCAGCCTATAGAAATTGAAGAAATTCGCGTATTTCGCCCATGAATGCAAAAATAACCGAAAAAGTAACTCGCAATAACAAAACAGGGTTGGAAGGCATTAATTGCGCGAACTGTACATGGGATTTAATTGTGGACAATTGTCATTACTTCATTTAATTACAGTTAAAACATATAAAACGGTACCGAATTGAAATAAAATTATCCATAATGTAATCTTTATAATCGATCATAACTATTAAATATTTCATTAAATATTTGATATCGTTCTCGATAAAAATATGAATTTTTTTTCAAGGGTGATCCATGACTAGTGGCCTTAATGTTCGTACCTATAAATAAAAATTCCGTAAAAAGAAAAGCAATCTAATCTAGATTATCTGTGTGTTTATTCCGTTGTTCAATACTTGTTGGTTGAATGGTATTTACATACGTTATATCCCGCAATGTACACGCACCAACAAAAATGGTGTCCCTTGGCGGCACGGCCGTCGCTGGCGCGCGCCAATGACAGTCGCGCGCGTCGGTGGCGGTCGAGCCGCCGAGGGACACCATTTCTGCTAATGCGTGTACATACATATCTTACAGTATAGTTCTCACAAAGTTTCTAGAGAAACTGCGAAAGCTATTTCTGAAAATCTTGTAAAAAATATTAAAACATGTTTGTGTCTCCAGCAACACAAACTAATTCAGTTAAAATACTAGCCGACGACTCGAAAACTACGACAGAAACGCTAGAAAGAGCGCTGGCACCATTAATGACTATCGGCAGGTTCTGCAATTTGGGCATGTTCGAATATCCTGTTGGACAACCTAGGACGTATATCTCTTGCCTGTACACTTTGGCCAAATGGAGCCTTCTTATATACTTCTGGTATTATCCAACATACATCCATCATTTCCAGATAAATAATAAAATATACACCTATGATATCATACCGTTGCTCACCATTACATTAATTCTCTTCAGCATCTGTCGTTTTAAGGTAAAAATGTAAAATGTATTCCCGGCCACTATATAATAATACTTTATTTTTTAATATTACTTGTCTTTTGGGTTAATGTTCACTTTTACACAGCCCGCTCCAAATGACCTCCGAGTGACCTTGACCTTGATCATGACTCTCAAAGAAGTCCCTGACCTTTTCCATTGCTCGTTATTCATTAAAAAGTTATTAATGAAAACGTTTTTATGAATAATAAGTAATTTTTGAACTCACCCTTGATGTAACATGGTTAGGTCAGGGTTAAGTTATTATACTTATCGGTATTAATAATCTAACCCTAACCCAACCATGTGCCATGGTTTGGTTAGAGTTCGGTTGTTATATCGTGGAGCAACATGTTTATTCCGCTAAATCAGTAGACCGTTATAATGCTTCAACACAGCGTTGTTCCCTTATCAATGTCACTGTAGGTCGTAATTCAAATATGTGTACAAATACAAAGGTAGCTCTACCCCCCCCCCCAGCATACGACTTCCATAATTGTTACACATAGGTTTCGAAATCTATTTTAAAGCAGAGAATTCTTGTTTTTCCTTCACATTTTATTCATTACTTGATGATACATTATTTAATGGATATAAAGAAGCCATTAATTTAAAAAATTGTTGTATACACATGGGTACCAATTAAACCATGATACATGGTTGAGTTAGGATTAGATTATTAATACCCATGAGTATATGAGTAAAACAGAAAATTCTTATTTCCTTATAATTTTTATTTCCTGCTTTATTAAAATAGATTTTCTTCTTTAAAAACAAAAATTTTCTGCTTTGAAATAGATTTCCTGCTTTTAAAAACAAAGATGTTCTCGCAGGAAATCTATTTTAAAGCAGAGAATTTTTGTTTTTAAAGAAGGAAATCTCTTTTAATAAAGCAGAAAATTCTTTTTCAATGAGCAACGAGCAACGGAAAAGGTCAGTGACCTGGGCCTCCTTGAGGGTCAAGGTCAAGATCAAAGTCACTCGGAGGTCATTTGGAGCGGGCTGTGTAAAGGTGAACGTTCACTATCTTTTGTTTAATAGTATTTTTAATTGAGACCATTAAGGGGGCCGGGTGGTTGAAGGGTCAAAAAATCGACGATTCTTTGTGAATTTTTTATAGGTAGATGAATACAGCTATCAATTTTAGATTTGGATCTATATTTTATTTGTACTTTATGCAATACATATGCATTTTTATTAATTAAAATATATAGAAATGTCTGAGAGGCAACAATGGCGGCAAACCTGTCCACATAGATTTATGTTAAATTGCTGACATTGTGCAGCCAGAACTAGTTGTCTGAAATAAAAAAATCAAATTAATTTGTAATTAATAATGTTGAATGTATACGATAAACCTAACAAAATTATAAAAAATCGCGATTTGTTAAAATTACTCCTTTATAAAAAAAAAAAGATCCTTTTTTGACCGTTAATTTTTTCATTAAATTGCCAAAAAACTGTTATTGTTTTAAAAATTTATTATTTTTTTAGATTTAGGGTTTGAAGAAAATAGTTGTAATTAACGTCTAAAAAGTGGCGATTTGTGCGTTAAGTCGTATTCTCTCTAATATCAACAAATTTGAGAAAACACGTTTCGAGAAAAATGTGTTATGGCCGGTGGATCGATGAAGTAATTACACGATGACTTTAGAGTAAATGATAGTTTATTCTTCCTAATCACAAGAAGGACAACGTCTCACAAAAGACCTCGATTAGACTAACTACAACGTGTGTGGCTTGGCGCGCGAGTTCGGGGCTAATGGCGTACATATCTCAAGTGTTCGCAAGAATGATGAAAGTGACGCTGTCTCTGATAGGCTGAGGCGCTGGAGCGTGCGCACCGCGCGCTGCCTGTTCGAACGTTCGTCTCAACATCCCCTCTCGAGTCAACATGATAAGCTTTCAATCCCAGCTCCTCCATCAAACGTAGGTGCTTTATTCTACAGAGTCCCTTCGTGAGGATGTCCGCCAGCATTCGGTCAGTGGAGAGATAATTGACTGAAATCATATTATTCAATAAGGATTCGCGTACAAAATGATAGTTTAAGAACCTCTGCATCGCGTTCTTCTTCCGGCTTCCTTAGTTTAGTGCCAGGATCAAGAGGGGTAGCGACAGGCTTACAGTCGGACATGCCAAACTTCTTCAGCAGTTCATTGATGTATCCTTTCTGGCATATATGAATGCCGCTTTCGTTTCGGTGAAACTCCAATCCCAAGTAGTGACGCAATTCGCCGAGATCCTTTAAGTCAAAATACTGATTGAGCTTTCGCTTGATTTCATCAGTTAGACTATCGGAGTTAGACGCGACGATGATATCGTCGACATATGTAACCAAGATTGCGTCGGCTTCATTTTGTTTGATTCTGTATACACACGGGTCGGAATTGAAAGGTTGAGTTCCGATCTCTTTGAATACGGCGTTGAGCCTTGTATTCCAGGTTCTCCCAGCCTGCCTGAGTCCATAGAGAGCCTTCCTTAACACACAAACGCGATCTCCGGACTTTAATTCTTCCAGCATCTCCTCTGCTGCTAGCCGTAAGCTACGATCGGTCGCCCTTTTCTGACAGATACGTTTCAAGATCAGTTCTAGATATCGTGGAGGTTCCATGAATATTTCTTCCTGGAGTTCTCCATTCAAGTATGCCGTTGATACGTCAAATTGGCGAATCTTCATGTTCAGTTTGACAGCTGCGGCCGCGATAATCCTCACTGAGCTTAATCTTGCTACAGGGGAGAAGGTTTCCTTGAAATGAATTCCTGGCTTCTGTAAGAATCCTTGTGCGACCAGGCGAGCTTTCCTCTTCATGACTGATCCATCTGGATTCAACTTGTTACGGAGAACCATGCGACTGCCAATTACTGTCTTGTTCTTGGGACGTCTTATGAGTTCCCAAGTGTTGTTTTTAATGATGGACAGTATTTCGTCGACCATCGCATTGCGTCAACCATTCCTCTATATCGCTTCCTGACATCGCCTCACTGATCGGCACTTCCGACATAAGAGCCATCTCTTCTCCTTCTTTGACGATTTGCGTCTCCTCGTCGTTTTGTACTTCCGAATGGACGTGGTACTGTTTTCGGGGACGACCTCTTCTCCCGGTTCTCAAAATCCGCGGTCTTCCAGGTCCGAGTCTTACGGTCTCCTGCTCTTGCCCGGAGGGGTGGTCGTTCGCTTCAGTCACATCCCTTTCTTCGTCGTCCGTATCCTCTTCTTCGGAGAGCGGTGAACTCTGGACCTCAATCTCCACGGTGTGCGGGTCAAGACCGATTTCGTCTGATCCGTCTTTCAAAACAAACGTTTCGAGCTTCTTTGGAACTGTATCTCGCTCTTCCAGGAATTTAACATTCCGACTAGCTTCGACTCTTTTATCCGCAGGTATCCATACTCTATATGCTTTAGAGGATTCGGAGTATCCTACTAGTACGCCTTCCTTGGATCGAGCTTCTAGTTTACTCTTTCCAAACTGACGTGTCCAAGCAATAAGTTTTGCAGCCAAATTCCCTTAAATGAGTCAGATTAGGAGGTCTTCCATACCATGCTTCGTACGGCGTTTTTCCATCTAGTGAGGTGGTTGGACAGCGGTTTCGAATATAGTTGGCTGTGTTTACAGCTTCGGCCCAAAAACGTGGTGGCAAGCCAGCTTCAATCAGAAGGCAACGAGCGGTGTCGAGTAGAGTGCGATTCTTTCGTTTTGCTAGCCCGTTCTGCTCTGGGTAATAGGGTACCGATATTCTTCTCGATATTCCGGAGCTCGTCAGGAAATCATCAAATTTCTGATTTACGTACTCCCCGCCGTTATCGCTTTGAAGAAATTTAATCTTTCTGCCCTTGAGATTTTCAAACTTCGCCTTGACTTCCTGGAATACGTTAAAAACCTCATTCTTCGATCGAATAAAACGGATTTCGCACCAACGAGTGGCTTCGTCGATGAAGGTAACAAAGTATTTGCCTAACGATTCCTGTCGCATCGGACCACATACGTCGGTATGAATAATTTCCAGAGTACTTAGCTCTTTTCGAAGATTACAAGGAAAGGGTAATTTGGTCATCTTCCCTTTTAGACA
Organism: Trachymyrmex cornetzi; assembly: GCF_001594075.2. Taxonomy (NCBI): domain Eukaryota; kingdom Metazoa; phylum Arthropoda; class Insecta; order Hymenoptera; family Formicidae; genus Trachymyrmex; species Trachymyrmex cornetzi. The sequence goes on from NW_017298430.1 coordinate 59,673, forward strand.
GACTTCACAATGTAGCTCTTCGTTGGGCTGCTTGATACTAACTCCTTCCAACGTATGATTGTTGTATGCGGTAACTAGATCTTTGACGTTCAAATGGCCCATTCTCTTGTGCCATGTTCGCAGCGGTAATGCAGACTCGTTTGACATATGCGTCGCGACTTCCCTGCCTTCGAGTGGCTGACGGCATTCCTCAATGTAATAGAGATTCCCGCGCCGATTTGCGACCATCTTCACTTTACCATTCTCGTCCAGTATGTCAGCTCGGTTCCTCTTAAAATGTACTTCAAGTCCTTTGTCGGTGATCTTTAAGACTGACATCAAATTCGTACGAAGTTCTGGAACGTGTAGCGTATTATTAAGTGAAATTTTCGTGGCCTTACCCATTGCGTTGCAGAAGATCTCTGCTTTTCCTTTGGTTTTGATTTCGGTAGAGCTGTTGTTTGCCATGTTCACCTGTCCGATCTTTCCTTCCGCCAATTTCGAAAATGAATAGGGATTGTTGCACAAGTGCGATGTGACTCCGCTGTCTAAACACCAGCGTGATGGTCTCTCTGCAGAAGTCAGTAACGTTTCACAGACATGGAGATTCAGGCCTTGAACACTCGGATCCTCGACGTTCTTTGCTGCGGCTTTCTTCTTGTCTTCGCAATCGATCGACTTGTGACCCATCTTATGGCATCTGTGGCACTTGAATCTAAACGGTTCACTGTTTGCATCTCCGCTCGGCTTGGGCTTAGACACTTCATTTTTAGGCTTCCTAAAGTTGTGTTTTCCTGGACGGTTCCTCGCCGAATACATGGCTTGATTCGAATTTCGTACTTCATTCGATCGTGCTTCATGCTCTTCAGTGATTTTCACTCTCAGAACATCTGGGGTCGGAAGCGAATCTCTCGACTCGATGGCATATCTAAAATTCTCGTATTTTTCAGGTAGACTATACAATAACATTACGGATAGTAGATCTTGGTCGATTCTTACCTCCATTTCCTCTAACTTGTCTACAACATCGAAAAATTTACCTAGATGGTCCTTCAGATCGCCTCCATCGTCCATTCTTTGAAGCATGAGTTGCTTGAGCAATGTGGCCTTTCGTGCCGGCCCCTTGGATTGATAGATCCCTTCGAGCTTAATCCTCTTTGGAAGTGACACATCCTTTAATTTGTTTTAGTTCGGATGGACTAATGCTCAGGATGATGTCTGATTTGGCTTTGTTGTCGGCGGTCGTCCATGCCGCGATCTCAGATGCGTTGTTCGCTGTGAGCGTCGGTTTTGCAATTTCGCCGCTCACATAACCCCACGCGTCGTTTTTAACCAACAGTGCCTGCATTTGAAGTTTCCACGTGTCGTAGTTGACACGGTTGAGAGTTTCGATTCTAACGACGTTCGAGCTCATTTTCTGCTTCGTCGTATTTCGGTTTCACTTGATTTTCACGTAGGCGTTTCAGCGAATCGATTGAATGTGTACACAATTACTTCCGTCGCGGAGCCTGGACCCATAACCTGTTAAGGCCGGTGGATCGATGAAGTAATTACACGACGATGTCTTTAGAGTAAATGATAGTTTATTCTTCCTAATCACAAGAAGGACAACGTCTCACAAAAGACCTCGAGTAGACTAACTACAGTGTGTGTGGCTTGGCGCGCGAGTTCGGGGCTAATGGCGTATCTCAAGCGTTCGCAAGAATGATGAAAGTGACGCTGTCTCTGATAGGCTGAGGCGCTGGAGCGTGCGCACCGCGCGCTGTCTGTTGGAACGTTCGTCTCAACAAAATGTGTTCAAAGTTTTGAGTTAGAATACTTGTTTTTTTAGTATTTACAATAAATTTTTCTTATTCGTCGATACCTGGGCCATAATATGATTCATCCTCTTGTTTGAACAGAAATGTAGAAAAAGAAATCCGGCAGATGTTTCTTTGTTCGAAGAAGTAACAGCTAAAGATCGCAACTCAAACGCGCCTAATTTTTACCTGTGCACCATTTCAATTAACAGTAAATAACTCCGTTATCTTACGTTATTTCTATGAACAGTTTTGGCAACATATTTTCAAGACAATCAACTTTCTGAAAATGAAATTTTAAAAAATCTATTTTTTTTACCCCCTCCAAACTACCCGACCCCCTTAAAGGAGTCTTAAATTCACAATTATAGGCAAATACAAATTTATGAAAAATTTTTATAAAAGGCTATTGATACCTTCAACCACGAAGTAATATAAGAAGGAGATCAAAACTCAAGCGGTCGGCCATGAAAAAGATGGACTCGAAACACGGTTACGGAAAACCAATGGAAAATCCGGCAGCTGTGATTTTAGTGTCATCACGCCTTGCGGAAAAAATTAGAAGTATTGACTGTCACGTGATCATAGATCACACATATGTATTACTACATACATACATATATACGTGTGATACATGACCACGTGACAGTCAATACTTATAACTTTCCCCACGAGACGTGATGGCACTAAAATCACAGCTGCCGGATTTTCCATGGGATTTCCGTAACCGTGTTTCGAGCCCACTTTCAGACCTCGAGTTTGATCTCCTTCTTATTAATTCGTGCCTTCAACCATGACCTACTTTTAGTCAAACTCAAGCTATGCAGTCTATGTCATTCGGCCCTCTCGCTAATCTGCTCGTTCCTTACAAATCGCACGCAGCAAGTCTTCATATATAATCCTTATCCTCTTTTCTCCACTCATGCCGTTTTCCCTGGAGTACTCCAAGGGTTCCATTCTCGGACTTTTACTTTTTTAAATATTTTTGTCTCTGATTTGTCTAATGTTTCTCTGTCCTCCGAACTCTTCATGTTCGCAGACGACATAATTCTTTTCAAATCCTTTCATCCATTCGATGCTTTAGCAGACTGTTCTGCTTTAAATAAAAATCTATTGCCGAATAAACAATTTAAGTAGTGAAATATACAAAATTATAGATTTCTTTAATTAATACAATAAAATATAATAGCGAAATTCAACTGGGCGTTAGGAGTCTGCGCTGGGTAATATCTTGCGTAAAAATTAATTGTGAATAAATTAGATTTGTACATTTCGGCTCACGTTTTAAGCCATCCTCAGCAATAATAATTACCGCTAATCGTGCTAAATATTATATCGAACTGTGCATCGCAAAATCGCAGTTCTCTCCAATTATGCAGTCGCAGTGGAAATGAGGTGAGAAACGACCATCCTCAACATAGTCTGATGCCAACCACTTGTAAAGCTGACATGAGTGAAGCAGGTGGTGGATCTCAAACTATTATTTGCAACAAGATTTTTTGAACAGATGGAAATTTATTTTATGTTATTTATAAATGATGGCAAAAACTCATCCCACCTCCAACAATGATCGGATGCGGATCCAAATATCGTCAATCCATTAAACAAATTTAAGATCCACAATTCTCAAAATTAGATTAAAAATAATTTAAGAATCAAAAAAGACTGTCATATTTGTTCCGATGTTGGTCACATAATAACTGTTAAAACAAAAAGAGATGTGTCGTGAGAACAGAAGCGTGTCGGTCAATTATAAAAATAAAAATATTATAACTTGTTGAGATTTTCTATGTAACCATGATTTAATGCCTCAGTGTTAGTATGCATGTTGAGACCATTTGATTGGCGATTTATGTAGAGCATCTCCGACATTATTTTAATTTCTTATAATTTATTATAATTTCTCTCAGTATCCAGAATTCTCACATTATCCCAGTAGAAATCATTGAGATTCTTGGTGTCCATGTTGAATCTTCATATTCGAGTCACACGTGACCGTCAAGTATCTGGCTGCATACGCCCATCTACATTCTCTTTATCCCCTTCGCAATATCCTTTCCTGCTCTCAAAATCTCTTCACTTCTCAATTATATGTGTTACTTCGTTATTTGATTACGCCGATGTCGTCTACGTTTCAGCTTTTAATCAACAACTTTTAGATCGTGTACAGCGTATCCAAAATTCTTGCCCCAGCTTCTCTTATTGCGTCAGTAAATACGATCATATACCTCGTATTACCAGAGATCTGGCTGGCTTAGGATGTGGCAACATTTTATTCTTCATCTATGCTCGTTTTTTCTCTCCTTCGCTCCAATAATCCCTTATACCTATTTGCGACGCTTCCTTCAGTTTAACTCTGAACTTCTTTTCACTTTTAGCTCTATTGTCACCAGGTACGAAGATTACTTATCCATTCATCGTTCCATTAAGTTCGTTGCTGCTTTCTCCTACACCTCAGTCAAATATTGTAATTTTCTTACTGTATCAATAAAAACCACTCCCTCTTTATCCTGCTTTCGTTCTGCTGTCTCATCCCAGCGAAAACGACTCAGTCAAAGTAATGTCAAAATCGTCGTTTGTCGTCATGACGTCAAAGAAATAGTTCATTATGACGAAAAATTGTCACTATGTAGAATGATGTCTTAAGTGAGGAAACATCATAGAAAAAGGTGAAAATCATTGTTTATAGATTATAATTTTAGTATTACGCGAGAAATTCAATCAATATCTTAACGGCATTTTGACGTTTAGGACGTCATTTGGACGTCATTATAATAATAAATAACAGCTTAATTTTTTGCTGGATAATTGTTAATATGATATCAAACAAATATCAAAATGGCTGTCAAGGTCACCGTCATGGTATGGGACGTTTTGCAGTCGCATAGTCGTCATTTTGTCATCATTTTGATTTTTTTTGACGTCATATTCCTAATCAATTTGACGTCACATTGACATCACCTTGACTAAGTAGTTTTTCCTGAGACGTTTTATCTCGTCACTCACAGTATTTAACCGAGGCTGATGTAACTGTTATATGTAGGTGCTTGCGTGTGTGCGTGTGTGTGCGTATGTATATGATTGTAACTATAATTGTTTCACCACTTAGTGCATCGTTGCCTTAGTCGCGGTTTTTTATTGCTGGTAGGCTTTGTAACAGCAGTTTCGCCTAACCTGACGTCTAACCATTTACAAGCTAATATAATCTATTGTACCACATTTTTTAATTATATTTATTACACTGTTAACATGTAATCTATATTCCATAGCGCTTTGCAATAAACTAAATTAAATTTAGAAAATAAGTTTTTTTAACAGATCAATTGGAATGCTTACATTATTATAATGTAACTCTTTATCTGTCACATTTCCTGTACATGTTGCAACAACAATTTTTACTCTAATATAAAATTACAATAATTTCTTTGTGCCGTATAAACGATTAATACGATTTCTTTAAAGGAATTGAAAACGTGTTTACGTGAACTTGCTATAGTAGACCACACGTTGGAAGCTCTTGGAACGCCAAAGGAATACCAAAGGTTACGTAATTGGATAATTCGAATAATAATCGGATGGATTGTAAACATTTTTTATCACTCAGCGTATAGTTATTTTATTTTTTATTTTTATATTAAAATTGACATAAATTTTATCGAGTTTGTTCATTCGACAAAAGTTACGATTCTTGACAATTATCCGTCATACGTTATTGCCTTAAGTGCTCTGACTTCTGCAGCTATCCTTGGGTTAGTATTATACATGTGTATATACATTTACTTTGAAAGCTATTTTTATTGACATTGTGCGTCAGAATGTTTGCAGTGTGAAACACATAAAGACCTTTTGGTAACATATAAAGAATGGAAGCCATGACCATGACCTTGACAACATATATGTATGTTGCATGTATTGTCTGTACAAAACATGTATATACAATACTTATTTTGAGTATTGAAGATATACTAAACAACGGATATTTAAAATAAATAATTAATCACTACTTTTTATTATTATATATTTGTAAGAGACGAACGTCATTAAAAAAACGCTGTGAAGGTAGTAATGTTGAGTAATGTAATCGAATAAATATATGGTCAGAATTTTTATCTCCACTGAACTTGATCTTGACATATGTCGACATAAAAAAGTAACGGCAAAACTAACGGTAAAATTGTAACATAAAATGTAATAGTATAATCATCATAAAAAAGTAACTACAAAACTAAAAAATAAAAGTAATTTCCATCTCTGACTGTAAGGGAGACCTGCGCCGCATGTCGATAGATAATTATAAAACGATTGAATTGACGCTACGTCTCCGCAGTTTGAAAAAATAATTCGAATTTTTTTTCTTTTTATTTAACAATCAAAAAAATAGAAAAAATTAACACAGACTATTAATTCTAGTTTGGGCGATAATGACATGTTCTCTGAATATAACCGTAAAAGTAGAAGTCAATCGAATTAATAGTTTTTTTGGAATCGTGATCACCATATTCGAAACATGGTTTCGAGAAAAACGCGAATAAAGTTCTGAAACATTTTAGTACAAGTATCGCTCCGTTTTCCATTAGGAGCGATATAGTGACACTCAGAAGAAAACAAAACTCTGCTCTGTTGGATAGAACCGTTCTAGAATGGTTTCGAAAGATTAAATATAAGTAATGGCAAGCACCGGTTATAGCAAATGATTGGTGCGCACTATTTGAATCGACCAAGCGCACAGTGCGGCCAAATGCGCTTTCTTTGGACAAAAATAGAATCTCATATATAAATAGCTAAATAAGTGTGTTTTCAATATAAAAAGAATTCACATTAATCTTCGACATCATTAACAAATAGTTATGTTAGTATTACTGTATCTTAATTATCTACACTGAAAAAATATTTTGCTGCTCCAGCTAGAATTATCGTTGTTTTTTGTATCTGATAGAAAATTTGTATCATATACAAAGAATTTCTAGCACAAATCTAAATTCTATCTCTGTCATCTATGTAATTAGATGCAATACATATCCAATATTGCAGTACTTGCTAGAAATTTATCTATTTTAGCAAATTTTTCGTACTTAGATAATTTTCGCTATAACTGCAAGATCACTTTTTTGAGTGATCTTATATTTCTAATTTCTAGTATTGATTGTGTTCTCACACATATTACGGTTTAAAACAAGATTCTTATTGTTTAAAATATTTTTATCAGATATTAAAATTTTGTTCTCAAACGTGTTTTGTCTATAATGTAATATTAAGTTTTGTGTCTTATTAGATAATTAAGATACAATAATATCAACATAATTACTTGTTAATAATTAATGTGAATTCTTGAAAGTCAATTAATTTCATGACGATCGTCAACACACAACTTTCATGAAGCGATTCTCCGCGAGCGACACGGAAATAAGCACTAACGTCCAAACGTTAAATACCACACGCTGAAAAAAATCTTAGAAATTAGTGTAGCAGATTGTAGCAGGAAAACTGCTTGGATTCTGAAAATATGATGAGCAAAGAATCGCATACAATCAAAAGTACAGAATATTTTGTGTCTTACCTAGTTAAAAGTATATTTAAAGTTAATAAAAGTAAATAAGTGCTTATTTTTTTACGGCCATTTTGAAAAACAAAATAATGTACATATTAGCACATATTAATAAATCATTAATTAAAAACAAAACGTATATATTTTTGTGAATGCTTTTTACAATAAATATTTAAGTTAACAATTTCGAATTTATTTTATATGCAACATTTCATTGGAGTTATGAGTCATTACTAGATATTGTGAACAAAAATAAATTAGTTTTAATTAAAATATAGTTCATGGTCGTTAATTTAACTTCATTAATGTAATCAATACCAATCATGATTTTTTTGAATTTTGTCCAGTGTCGCCGCACTGTGCAGCGGCCCGAAACACCACGCCATTTTATCTCATATTTTTTGGACAATTCTCGTTTTTCCTAAAATACGTTTTTATGGGATATTCTTAAGAATAAGCTTTCAAAAAAAGCAGAAAAAAATCGATGTTTTTTACCCCTAAAACGTAAAAACCTCCTTAAAATGCATTTGTTTAATGTTTTTAACAATTGTTTAGCAATTTCCTTTAACATTTCTCTTACTGATTGACAAATTGTTATTTTCTATAAGGCGCATAGTGTTCAGGTAGCTTTCTTTTTTTTATCTAAAAATTTTTAATTTTGAATAAAATACATTTTAAAATTCTGCTCCTCATATACTTATTAAATATTACATTGAAACATAAAAAGTAAATAATTAAATTCTTATTTAGTCCGACTTTTGATTATTTATTAACGCAGTTAGCGTTAATATGCTTATACAAAATGCATATATTATAATATTAATAAAAGATATAACTAAGTCTTTTTTAATTCAGATGCATAAGCTCCAGATTTCATCGAGTCAATGAACGTTTACATGTATTATATTCTGATCTGTTCGAAAGTAGCACAGATTATAGAAGACAAAATAGATCCATCTTTATGCATCAGCGGATAACAGAAGCTAAAGATCACAATCAATATATATGGATTATAATGTAATAATTATCTAATAAAATTACTGTGTACACACATGCACGTGAATGTATATATGTATATAGAATGTCTCAATCTACATTCGCATCGACATATTTCAAAAAGTATTAAAAAAATGTTTTCTATGAAAGTGCAACTATTTCGAGCGAGGCCTATTATGATCACGATATTTTTTTCTAAATAGAGATACGATGAGAGACGCAATGAAAAAGATATAATGTTCATTCGTGACTTTTAAAATGGACTTATATGATTTTTTACGTAATATGATTTCTTTATAATCATTCTGCATATAAAAATATTAAGAAATATAAAGAACTAATAACACAAGCCTGCATGGTTTTGTTGATTGTGATTTAACTATGTTTTCTTACGTAATTTTTCGCGCTGAATCCGAATCCGGCGGCAGAATTGCTCT
>NW_017298430.1:68485-68774 GCF_001594075.2 Trachymyrmex cornetzi
TTTTTTGACATATTTGTGATTTTTTTGCTAGCGAAGTAAATTTTTTTTTTTACTTTCGTTTACGACATCTGAAAGTGTCAACATTTATCTTCAAAATATATTTTTTTTAACGCCGTATGTTTTTTTTTCACCGAGATAATCTCTGTGTAGTACAGATTAGGCGTCTACGCGATACAATTTATCGAAATTTGAATTGCTATATCTCCGGAAAAAAAATCGCTTTGGGACGGTCCAAAATGGATTTTGAAGGGGCTGTATAGTAGTAAATGATACCATCGATGGATTAGAC
>NW_017298430.1:68819-87574 GCF_001594075.2 Trachymyrmex cornetzi
TCAAATATGGCTGAAAATGGCTTATTTGGCTGTTTTGGGTTAAGATTTCTCGAAATCTCGACGTGATAGAGCAATTCTGCAGCCGGATTCGGATTCAGTGCGAAAAATTACGTAAGAAAACATAGTTAATCTCTGCGCAATCAAACAAACATTTTATGTCAAAAATGTTTTTCTTTTTGTGACTACACAGAGATTATCTCGGTGAAAAAAAACGTACGGCGTTAAAAAAAATATATTTTGAAGATAAATGTTGACACTTTCAGATGGCGTAAACGAAAGTAGAAAAAAAAATTTACTTTACTAGTAAAAAAATCACAAATATGTCAAAAAACGTCAATTTTGACACTTTTAACCTCGGCTTTCCTCGAAAACCTGACGTGATAGAGCAATTCTGCCGCCGAATTCGGATTCAGCGCGAAAAATTACGTAAGAAAACATAGTTAAATCCCAATCAACTTTCAACACCTCCAATTTTGCAGGCCTGTGTAATTTACGAGTTGTCACTACATTTCTCTGGCACATATAATTGACATGACCATTAAATATCTCGTAAACCATTAATTTTTTTATAATCGTAATATGCTAATACTTTTACGAATAGAATAATGAGATAAATCAGATGTAAAGATAACATATATTTGTTTGTTTAACAGAATTATTCATTGTGTCTACATATTATTTTCATAAAACTTTAGAAAATGGGCAACCTTTCGCCAATTTCAATAATCCTGACATATACTTTCAAATAAAATTGATGATATTAATGTACATTTAATACTTCCTTTCTTTTCAAAATGTAGTAAAGCAGACACAAGTTCTCTGCTTTAAAACACATATTCTCTCCTTTGAAACACACATTCTGCTTTCAAAATGAAATTAATATAAGAAAAAAGTAGCTAAGTTAGAATATCATAAAACAGGGGAAAGATAGGTCCTTTAAGAAGAAAGTGAATTTTTCATCTGTATTACCGAAACGCATATAATTTTTGTATAACGATTACCTTTTTTTCTGTTATTTATTCGAAAATCCTTTTCCTAGATTAAAGAATACGCATTAATACGTGTCTGCGAAGTAGAATCTTAATGCTGAGAACGACAAAAAATTTCGAAATTGAGATTTACTTTATCATTTCTTAGTCCAATATGGTGCTCCAGAGCTTACGTAGTAACAATATTTGCTTCATATAAAATCTGTGCAATCTGTATTTATGAAATTGTAGTTCACGTAATAGTAGTTTGCACGAAAAAGCAACGTGATTTTCTTAAAATTAGACTTAGATGACTAATTAGAACGTTATTGTTATACGAAAATTTACGTGTACCAACATGTGCGTGAAATATTGATGTCGTAGTATGTAGTGATGTTTGAATGATACGTAAATAGTCGGTGTGCAAGTTGATGTACAACATGACTATTCGTATTTACGATCCCCTTAAAATTATACGGTGGAAAAAATTTTAAATTTGGATAGGTGTTGTAGTTGATTAAATGTAGAAGCAGAGAATTAAGGATGTTTTATACATATTTTCAAAGTGAAAAAAAATTATGAAAAAATTACAGATTATTATCATAAATCACGTTTAAAAGTAATACTACAAAAGTGATGGTGTACTATCTTGATCATTAGTTATTTTAATCAATAGTAGTATTTTTTTAATCGATGTTCAAATAAAAATATATATGAAAATGCAATATATAGAATGAATGAAAAAAATCTCAATTTCTTAATATAAGTACATTATATATATTCAGGATTATTTATGTTGAGTTACATTACGATATGCATAAACACACACACTAGTTGTCCATTAAATAAACAAAATATTTATTTGTTCTATATCTTTGTAACAATAATCAGTGAATCGCAATAAAACTTTGCATAAATTATTTTATGTGAAAGTTTAAAGTACTTATACAAGAGAAATGTAAACTTTTTAAGATTAAAATTTTTAATTTTTAAAATAAAAAATAATAATAATTAAAATAAATTAACTACAAGAATGTGTTATCAAACAAACATATAATCTTATTCACATAACTTTCAGATGTATATATTTTATTTGAAATGGAAATATTAAACATTTCCAAATTTAATTTTCTTTGCAGGGACTGTGCGTCTAATACATTATCAAATTGTACAGTAATATCTTTTAGTTGCCTCTTCTCCTAAAAAAACAATGTAACAAAATATGTTCAAAAAGTATTAAAAATATTATATCATCGAAATCGTTTCACTTTTATCCGATATACACTTTTCCTTATCGTTTTGAGATAATTTGATGCAACAGTTGAAATGAGACACCTTATATACTTGTATGTATGTATATATAAGAATATATAATTTCAATTAGGTGAAATAATCGTACGTTGTTAACCGCAAGTAATAAAACACTATACAGTTTATATCGAATTCTACGTTAAAATTATAATTTCCTTAGTACTTCTCGTGTACGTCTCTCGGTTTGATTAATTATAACAATTACAATTTATTTACAGGCACGTCCACCTACAACTATGCCTTATATCACGCAAACTAAACAATGTATTGAAAGTACAAATATTAATACAAATGGTATCGTACTTTATTGAAGTTTTATCTTTCTGTCTAACAATGTTTGAATTGATTAGAGGGTACCGGTATATATGGACATTTACTTATTTTATCTTAGTTTTAAATGAATGTATTGATTTCGCTTGGACGACCATATTATTTCTCACATTGCACTACATATGTCAAACTGTTTATAATAAGGTATATATTATAGTAGAACAAAAGCATTAATAACTATTTATAACTAGAATAATAAGCACAAGCAACAATGAAATTACACATGTCAAAGTTTCATTTGAAATCTGATCCATTGAGAATGCAAAATTTTCAGTTTTACTACAAACTTTGGTAATTATACAGGGTGTTTGAAAATTACCGGGTAATCGATCACGAGCAGGTAGAACGGACGGAATTGAATCAAAAATTCTTATACCATTTTGTAGGTTGCGCAATAATTAACGTTGAAAGATAGTCGAATAAGCGCGTCCGGCCGGACTACTGCTGCCGAATATAGAAGTCAGTGATGGTATATAGGAGGGAAATTCCCTTTTTCAAAGGAATTTTTTTTGACGTGAAGGGAGAGAGGGATTTTTTGTCCTTCGAGAGGGAATTTCTATAATTTACACTTCTTACTGCAGCAAGAAGAGACTAGGCTGCGTTTTATTCACTTCGATGTATTACACTAGACCAATGAGCATTTTATGTAAATCAACGGGGTGATCCCGATTGACCACGTCTCGATTGGACACCACCAATCACAGCGACCGGTGCTTAGGAGCTTTGTAGTCTCAAGCGCTGTGAGTGGCTCGTGTCCAATTGAGCTGTGTCCAACTGGGTGCCACCCTAAATCAACGCGACTATACTGTATGCTCATTGGTCCAGCGGTCTTATGTTATACTTAAGGCCGCAGCACACACTTTTACATAACGCATAACGCATAGTGCATAAGCGAATCAACTAATCAGATTTTTTCCTTTCCTCCCATTCCATGGAAAAGAAGAATTTTGATTGGTTGATTTCTTTATGTACTATGGATTATGCTTTATGCAAAAGTGTGCTGCGGCCATTATACTCTGGGACTTCATGTAACTTTTTCCCAAAATCAACGCGACTATACTGTATGCTCATTGGTCCAGCGGTCTTATGTTATACTTAAGGCCGCAGCACACACTTTTACATAACGCATAACGCATAGTGCATAAGCGAATCAACTAATCAGATTTTTTCCTTTCCTCCCATTCCATGGAAAAGAAGAATCTTTAGCGAAAAAGTTAAGCATGCCAATGGTTGATGTTCGGTGTTATGTATTTCATGTGCGATGGGCTTTATATATATGTTTGATTCGAATATGTGGCGAGCGTAGTGGAAGGTGGAAGCATGCAGAAACATGTTGAGTACTTCGACCTTCCACGCATCGTGCGATGCGACAAATCTATAGCCAATTCGATTACTATAGTTTCTGTTTTTACATTCTATGATTCTATACTTGTCCGTTGACTCCTTGCTGCATAAACGTCACAAAAAGAAATTTAATATGTAAGTGAATAGATTTATATTTGCTGTTCAAAAAAGGGAATTTCAAGGTTAAAGTGAGAAATTTTTACACCGCTAGAGGGAAAAACCGTTTGTCCGATATACCATCATTGTATAGAACCTACCGTCCCCACCGCACGTTCGAGTCGTTTGAAGACGTTTAGTGGCAGATCGCACTCCCAGCGTCCCACGCGCCGTGCGATCAGTGGGGACGGTAGGTTCTATATTCGGCGGCAGTAGGCCGGCCGGACGCGCTTATTCGACACACTATTTTTAAATGTTATATATAATATCTCGTTAATTATTGCGCAACCTACAAAATGGTATACGAATTTTCGAATTTTCGATTCAATTCCGTCCGTTCTACCTGCTTGTGATCGATTACCTGGTAATTTTCAAATACCCTGTATACATTAACGGACACTACGTCGATGATCTTGACCTTGACATATGTTGTCATCATGGCCCTGAGTAACCTCCGACAGGTTTTAGGTGGCGGTCGTTCTTCGTTAAAAAGTTATTAACAAAGAAGATTCAACTATAACACAAAAATTCCCTGCTTTAAAATATGTTTGACAGTCGTGTATGTAGGAGACGCCGCGCCGCGCGCCGTGCCGACGACCGCGACTTTGACATATGTTGTCAAACAGTACAATTATGGAAGTCCAGTGCCCTTTTATAGGGACGGAAGGGGGTGAAAGTCAAAGGTGAGAGTCGTGCGCCCCTAAAGCAGGAGGAGAGGGGGGTGAGAGTTGGGGATAAGAGTCGTGCGCTCCTAAAGCAGAGACGGAGGGGGGTGAAAGTTGCTTCGTATTGAAAGTCAAAACCTATGTGGAATAGAATTTAGTATTGCATATATAGCAGAAATAATACGTTATTTTTTAAACTTTTTTTGTTAATAACTTTTTAACCAATAACGATAGAAAAAAATTTTTTCCTGCTTTATTCTGCATACATGGTTTTTGATACATAGTTTGATTAGGATTAGGCTATTATACACCCATGAGTATATAATAACCTAACCCTAATCAAATCATGTATCGAAAACCATGTATGCAGAGTAAAGCAGGTAAAAATTTTCTGTTCTAAGAACAAAAATTATATAAGGAATTATGAAAGTCGTGCGCCCCCAAGCAGGGGGGAAGGCAGGGCGGGAGTAGTTTCACGTGGAAAGTAAAATATACTTTAAAGCAGAAGATTTCTGTTTTATATGGTTGAAAAGGGATATTCTTCTTAAACTTTTTTGTTAATTACTTTTCAAGAATGTTAAAAACTTTACGAAGAACGACCGCCACCTAAAACAAATCGAAGGTCTCTCAGGGCCATGACCTTGACAACATATGTCAAGGTCAAGGTCATCGGCGCGGTGTTCGTTAATGTATATAATTATTCAAACTTTCGTTTTTTGTTGACATAATTTCAGATAAATGAGACGGTAGCAATTCTTCACAAATTGTCCAATTACAATCTCGATGAGGATTTACGTGAACAGGTAAATAATTACAACAAAATTTTATTTTAGAATTTTAACTCCTTATGCGTAATTTTACTAGCGCTCAAAATCCGGATATCTACATAAATATCACTGAATGAGTGTGTACAAATTTGGGATATTACATAACAATTATATTATTCTTTTATATATTTTAGAATATTTGTACACACATTCTAACGTCACAGGTAAGAATAAGCTAGAAAAAGTTTCAAAAATTATTTTTTATTTTATGTAACAAAAGCAAATTTTTGAAAGTTATTTCATACTATCAATATTCTATTATCATACTATCGTACTGTCAATATTCTATATTCTATAATACTATCATACGATTTGTATCCTATTATCACACTATAAATATTGTGCAAAATAAGCTCAATACATTTTGGCATATAAAATTGAAAATAGTTTATAAGGGTTTTGTAGTTGGTATTGATATGTACAAATATCCTAAAAATACGTATAAAAAATATAACATGTTAAATTCATTGTGTTGTATTATATTCATTTTCAGTTATTTATTTTTTAATCATTTCTGTATGTCGGCTTTGCTTCTACTTAATATCCGGTAAAAATTTTTCATGCATGAATATGTATAAATATGTATAAACATACATAAACACGCATAAATATTCATAAACATGTGTAATTATATGTATATGAAATATGTCCATATATGTGTTCATACATCCTTCTTTCTTTTGTAAAATTACTTTTTATAGTGTAATAGAAATAATAATAGTAAAGTGAAAAGAAAAAATAATTAAAGGGATAATTTTCGCATTGTTTGTTTTAGAAAAAAACAAGTTTGGGAAAATGTAAAAAAAATTGCTCATGCGTAATTATTCATAATTTAATCTACATGCGTAATACATCTTTTTCTGCGACAATACATACGATTACGAACTTTGTGGCGTTACATACTATAACTTTTGGGAAACAAATATTATTTTTTTAATATGTATAGTTAGCAAGTTTTTATCTTGATCATTTGGATGTTTTAATTTTAATTATAATATTTAAATTTAATGTACTGAAGATGGTCACATGTTAGACCGAAACGTTTACCAAATTTTATTTTGAAATATATACTGTAAGCTAAATACATCAAGCGTTGTGGCTGTATGCTCCTTATTGTTTACAATTTTTAAACTTAAGCCACCTATTAAACATTTTCTTGCTCATCAGGAGTTTCTAAGCATGCTAAATCGAAAGCTAATCGAACTAACATGGTAAATAAACTTTTTAAATTATTTTTAATGTTTTCATATTATTATTATTATTATTTTACAAAAGAAAGAAGGATGTATGAACATGTATGGACATACTTCATACTTAATTATATATGTTTATGAATATTTATGCGTGTTTATATATGTTTAAATATATTTATACACATTCATGCATGAAAAATTTTTTACCGGATATGTCGTTAATTTCACTAAATGTAGTTAAATAACTTGACTCTGGAAAATGTATTAAATTGGACTCAAATTTAACTTATTATTTATTAAGTTCGTTAATATGAACGCTTAACTTGAAACTAAAAAAAAAAAGATTGATTTTGACACATATTGAAGTTAAAAATAACAAAAATGTCATTAAACGTAAGAGATAGGGTTGCTCTTTAACATCTACGACAGAGTAATATAATTGACGTTTTATAGTAATGTCTTAAATTTACGCATCCATTTGATAAAATTTATGCAAGTGTCCGAGCTGTCAAGAATGGTAGTATATATTTAACGCTTATTAAATTATTTATTTCAATTAGATTTGGCAGTTTATATTGCAAATAAAACAGAGAGAGGTAAAATTTGGCTTGGGACATTTCTACTTTGGATATAATAGTATCTGCTGGGTATGTCCTATTTTAAATAAAAGTATAAAAGTATATGATAAACATATATATATATATCGTATATTTCAGATAGTCGTAAGTGTATATACATAAGAATTAAATTAGATATCATTGACACTTCGTCAATTATAATAAGACTAACATCTTTAAGATCTGCTCGTAAAACTTTCAAAACGAGATTAGCTAATTGCTTATACTTAGAAGTATGGCCATGCTCAACGGGTAATTGCAATAATCGGTGAACTGTCAAACCGTCTATATTAAACACTGCTATACCAGTAGGTGCTGCTACGGCAGTATCCTTCTTGAGATTTTGTTTTACCAACATTTGATTGTTTTAATTAAAAAACTTTTGCTAGTACGTCCTTCTCCATTAACATACAATCGTAGTAGTGATTTATCTGACGTTATGGTATTAGTGACTTTATCAAATACTCTTCTTTGATCCGCATTCAATTTTAAAATCATTACGGATATATTGATTTCCTATTTGTCATATTGATACCTATAATGCCACTGGCATGAAAGAGATAATTAAAAAACGGTTAACAAAGAAATTATAATTATCTTGTTTTAAGGGACAATCCCTTTTTTTTCAAAAACATATCAAGGTGGCGTTGTTCATGCTATTCGAGCGTAAAATGAAATTTTAAACGCCAAAGACTGTCCACATATAATGTGTACACTTTTGGCGCGGGGTCCCGATCAATGGCGATATTTTGACGGACTGCCCGCTTTCTGAGCGAAAGGGTTAATAAAACTGTTTTCATTAAGTATAATGTTAGCATACTTTCTTTCAGACGTATGCCACAATTTTGTCCATTAGGATAACTCTTACGCAGGTATATAACAGACCTTCTATTCTCGCAGTATTGCATGAGAAATTGGTTTGATTATGTTTTGATATGAACAAGATGCGCGCGCGCGTATATAATTGAATGCGTTTTATTTAAATCAAATTCTCAGATTTTGTCATAACAATCTGAAAGAGAGAGAATTTATAAGTATTATATTATTTATTACATTATAAGAGGATTTGTTTAATATTTTTCAGTTTGGTTGGGAATATATTGCTTTTGAATTTGCATCATCAAAATCATGATTAATTTTAATCTCAGCGCCATATAGCAGAACAATTATTGTGTCAGTCGACACAAATTGGACGAATATACTGTATTGTTTGATGTCGAACTGTTGTTTCCTGTAGTAAATTGGAACAAAATGGTATGTACCATTGTTGATGAGAAAATCTCTCCTCTTTCCGTCGTCAATATAATTTTGAGAAAAATGTACAGAAATTTTGAAAGTTATAGCGATAGGATTAATTTGAATTTCTCTATGTTACATACTGCTTTTTAAGTATGTAACCTCATAGATTTTGAGTGCATAATGCGCATGATGTTTCATTTATCCTTGCTTACTTTTGATGAAACAAGGAACATTACGCATTAAACGAAATGCCGCAATAATTAACAGAAAGACATGTTTGATCAACGAGATATTCTGCGAGTATAGTTAACGAGAAATTTATCCAATTAACGAGTAATTTTTTTTAGTATATTTAACAAGGTACAATTATCAGTGCAGTTTAAAATACAACAAAAATTATATTATTACGTAGTAGCATATAATTAAAAAATTAATAATACGGGATTAAGTATATGGAACCGTTAAAAATATACGTATGATAACACAAATTTTATTAAACCAATGATTACTTTCCCAGACAGCACAGTAACGTTTTAAAAATGTAATTGGACATTTTGGACATATTAAAAACATCCAGATTAGATCCATGGATATTTTAAAAACATTTCAAAAACATCCAGTGTTACCATTTTGGACTTTTTAAAAACGTCCATTTTAGGACGCAATGGAGTAAAACTGGACCAAATTAATACATTGAACAA
This sequence comes from Trachymyrmex cornetzi, assembly GCF_001594075.2. Lineage (NCBI taxonomy): Eukaryota > Metazoa > Arthropoda > Insecta > Hymenoptera > Formicidae > Trachymyrmex > Trachymyrmex cornetzi. The sequence continues at coordinate 78,171 of NW_017298430.1, forward strand.
ATTTTAGACCACAATCAAGACAAAATGATTCTTATATGAGTATTATTATTGATTAATATCTTCTTCCATAACATACATCATAAAATTTTAGTAAAAAAACAAACGTTTTTCCCTGAATTCGGGAACTAATTTCACAGTGCTTCGAAGCGGTCACCCATACCGCCATCCACTATGCTTGGCTTTTGAAATCGTATGGAAACCGCTACACTTCGATGACCCACGAATATCTATATAATCATGGATGTATAATTACGATATATCTGTACAATATGGTTCTAATAGGAATTTGTGCAGTTCAAGAACATCCAGTCAGTTACTGTCTAATATTTAATCTTAATGTTATTACGACTATTTTCAGGTTAGGAAATCATACGCGGTACTTTCACAGTACCAGTTATCATGTACAGTAACAGTATGGTAGCGGTATTTTGTGAGGATATCGTGGGATATCGCACGCTTGGTTATCTGGGTAGATTTTTCGTCGTTGAAAATTTTCAACACAGCACAGATATCCTAGGGACGTCCATGGGACGTTCAAAAGATGTCCGTACAAACTATAACAAAAGTGAAATTCCTCGTGGGATCTTAAAAAAATTTTTGTTTGTCAAGTCAGCGAAAGCAACACGTCGCGAGCAGGTTTAGACAATTTTTTGTATCAGATGAATATTTTTAAAATGTCCAAATGTGAACATACTTTGTACGTTGAATAACGTACATTTTTAAAACATTCGTACTAAGTCCATGGACGTTTGGACCAGATTGAAACCAAGTCTGGATGTCCAATGGATGTCGTGTGCTGTCTTAATACTAATAAACTAAAGAATGTGTGTAAAATATTAATCATAAATAAACCTTATGTACTTTTAATTGTTAACTTGCGATTATAAAATTTATTAAAATTCATCTAATGAAATTTAATTACCTTCACCTTGTATGCTGGTTAAAGGTACATTCTATAGAATATTTCTGTACAAATTTTTTTTATGTATTGACATGTGTATTAATAAATATGTGAAACATTATAATTGTACGTCTTATACTTTTCTTACGTACAATTATAATGTTTCACATATTTATTAATACACATGTCAATACATAAAAAAAATTTGTACAGAAATATTTTCATTCTAAAATTTCAAGAAATTAGTTGATAGGCGCAGAGTTGAAAAAATGTGATGACCAAACGGTTGACACGATATCTCGAGAACCAATAGCCAGAAATCAAAGAAAAATTTTTTCTTAAAGTTTATTTACACGACTATCGCATAAATCAAAAATATTGAAAAACATTGAAAATTTGTGAGTTAACACTTTTTAGATAGTGATGCGAAAAAACGCTTTTTTCCGCTCAAAAAAGTTGAATAAAAAATTTAATTTTTAGTGAAACCGGTTTATTCTAGTTTACGAGATAGCTAATCAATCTACGAATACAACGCTGCAAGAATTTTTTAAATCGGTCGGTTAGTTTTTCCGAAATCGTGTCAACCGCCAAAAAAAACAAGGTTTCGAGAAAAACGCGTTTAAAGTTTTTTTTACCGACTTTTTAAAAATAAAATAATAATTAAACTACCGTTAATCAGCGATTTCTGGTCCATAAAGTAAGCTTCTTACTTCTTTAAACATTTGGCTATAAAAAAAAATTTTTGCCTACAGAATCGTACTTCGAATTTCTTTCTAAAATTTTGAAAACAAAAACAAATAGACTTTTGGCTGTAGAATCGTTAATTCTTCGAATTTTTTTCTGAAATTTTGACAGAATATTCTTGAAATGTTGTACAATTGAAATATGCAACAAAAAAAATCGATTTTTTTTTAAATTTTACATTAGAATATATCCTTAATATTCGATTAAAAAGAACAATCTCTGTAATGGAAAGCGAATATAATATATACTGTGATTCCACGTAAAATTCGTAAGATCTATCAAAGAACAGTTCCACTATCCGTCAAACACCAACAGTCTTTTTACAGGAGATTGTGAATTCTATATCTTCTAGACCGTTTATAATAGTGATAATTTTGGCAGGATGTCAATTATCGTTACCATTTTTATGGCATATTTAATATAATATTAAAATTCGCACGTGAGGAAATATGTTCATAAAACATTGCTAAAAATCATCTCTTACGAAAAATGAATCGATAGAATGATTTTCTTGTGGTACAGTGGTTACGAAGGGATACCTATATATTTAATAATAATATAATACGTGCGTCATTGTAATTTTTTATATGTTGGGTTCAAAAGTGTCTCGGGTACCAACTGTTCGAGATGATCCGAACCAGAGAATAGTGATATTTTAAAGAATTACTTATTTTTATAGTTAAAAATTTATTTTATGTTTAAAATTTAACAGTTTTATATTTTTCTATTTCTTTCAACAATTTTAACTATTAATCCCATTAATACGTACCCATTTGATTTATGTTGAATCTTAAATTTGTGCTATGTATTTTTAATTAAATTCATGTATTTACAGGATAACATTGATAAAAAAATATAAATCATTTTGATAAAATTATTTATATACATATTCGTATCACAATTTTGTTAAAACAATCACAAAAGATAAGCAATTTATTTGTACAAAATGTGAATTTATTTATTTAATAATTTCGATGTAAACAAATGAGCATTGTATCTATATTTATCATATATTACTAAAGTCTTATTGTGATGAATAGACTGTGGAACTTTATGCAAAATACTTAACTGAATATTAACTATCGGACAATTTTAGCAGTCAATCGTTGTTTGTTAAAGAGTTATTAAAAGGTGAAGTAAAAAGATTGAGATTGCCATCTGTAAATTTACAAAATTGCAAAATATGCATTTTATGCAAAACATTCAGTTAAGTATTTTGCATAAAGTTCCGCAGTCTAGTGATGAAAACAGTGCAATTACGAGTATTATTACTAATAATGGAACATTTACTAAAATTAAGAAAGCGATGAAATAAAAATTGAAACATGCTAATATGAGATTGATGTGTATACACTTCGTTACCTGTTAATAATCCATATCATTCACAAACGTTTTGATTCTTGGTGCTGATTTTCTTCAGTGTAAATTCCTTTACAAGTAATCATTTACTGTACGTTGTAAAACCGCCGTTGATTTTTCTTAATAATATAATTGAAAGTATAGGAGAACGATTTAATTATAAGAAAAAGCTACGAAAATTGTATTCCAAAACATATCACTGAATTAATTTTGCTACTTAAAATATAATTTAACTGTCATTGATTCATTGGCAAAATTATTACCTCCGAGAAATACTTACAAAAGTAGCCTCGGAGACTCTGTTAGTGCAGATTGCAGCGTAGTTCGCGTAATAGTACCGATCTTGCAAAGTTGGATCATCAAATACTTCATTAGTAATCCTAACGCGAAGTATAAGACTGAGACGAACAAGGTAATGATCTACATCACCTTCCTGGTCATTACCAATGTCATCGTCACTATGTTGTTACACCATTCTTTCATGCAATCGTTGCATGTTGGTATGAGGATACATATCGACTGCAGTTCTCTTCTCTATCGGAAGGTAATAATGCGAATTATATAACTAGTGAGTAGAGAACGTTACCTCAAAAAAAAAAAAAAACGCTTTACCGTTACAAGTTATTCATTTTAAAAAGTAACGTGTTACTGTTACCTTTACTTAAAAAAGTAACGAACTGTTATTTTTTGGGAAATTGTTGTGTTTAGCTCTCTCACGTACCAAATTGATAAAATTAAGCTTATTTGACGCGTTTTTGCATAAAAAAATGACCGAATGCGGCAAAAACAATCGTTGAGAGTTATATTCAACAATTACCAAATTTAATTTAAACATTAATGTGATTATTAAAAATGTATTTTAAGATTCATTTTCAATACTGAACATCCGTAGTACGAAGGGAAAACCGGGGCACCATGAATCGGAGGGTACCATGGATCATCGACTGTTTAACATAATCTGGAACGTTTAAATTAATGCTACTGATACAATACGACTATTACTTCGTTGTCTATACTTTATAGCAGTAATAGATGGCAGTGAATAAATTCCATTGTATCGAAAAGCATCGATTATTAATGGTTTCGTAATGCACGCACAAACACACACACACGCACGCACGCACGCACGCACGCACACAATAATAACTTTTTAACTTCATAAAAATGTTTTAATATTGTTTTTATAGGAGAAGATACATGTATGGAAATAAGATGCAAGTTTTGCGCATTTTTTCTCATCTTACTACAATTAATAATCTAACATTTATTTTTTATAGTTTTCTATTAAATGTATAATTAAATGTATAACTGGGTTACACCATATGTCATATATTACACATTCATAATGAAACGAGAAAGTATATGTACTAAAAGGGCAGTTTGTACTTCTAAGCAATTAATTTTATTTTATCATAATAAATTTTTTATCTTATATTAATGATTATTTCTCATCTCTGTTTTCTCGTAATTTTCTATTGTATTATTTAATAATTATTAGTTATAATTATATTTTATTGTATTAGTAATTATATATGCTGAGAATGTGTAAGTAAACTGAAAATACTTTTCAAATTTCGTCAACGTTATTGCTTTCATAATCCAATTATTTTATGTGTGACTTGTGGTACCTCGGTTATGGGACACCATGGATTATTTCTTAAAAAATGTGTTTTTATTTTTTTCTTAAAAATGAATAAATATTTACTAAATATACTTATTAACCCTTGAACACCACCGTGGGTTACGGTAACCCAGTCCGTTTGAAAAAACGCGTGGCGTTTATGAACGATCAGAAGTGTGGAGTGGGAACATGGGGGGGAAAAACTTTCGCATCCCTGCTCCATGTTCCCCGCCTGGCAACTTCAGCGTGCACGAACCAGTCGAGGTAGAACGCCATGAACTTACTGTGTGGGTTACGCTCACCCTGTGCGGTTATGACGTTTTTTATTTCGAAATCAAGTTATAAGTAAATATACGAATAAGATTGCGAATTCAAATCGAAGAATTCATGAAACACACAGACATTCAAGAAAATCACGATCCGCGCGATTTATTAGCTGTAAACAAAATAGAGAAAGAAAGAAGATGTTCATTCTGTCGAGGGGCTTTAGATAGGAAAATTTATTACATATGCTTGCAGTGCCAACAGCCAATGTGTAGGGAACATGTCGCAAAAATTTGTTTCGCCTGTTCGATGCAAATCAATGAATAATTTCATTTGTATATTTAGATGTCATATAATAAAGACTTTTGCACTAACTTTATCGTATTACTTGAAAATCACCCAAATTCAACCTCGTTGAATAAATATATTTTTTAGGATAATTCGTAATGATGTATTTTTTTTCTTAAAATACAACTTAATATGTTTCAATTTCTATAAATTAAAACCTTGTATCATTTTTTTGAAAAATAACTAATTTATTTAAAAAACAATAAATTTTTTTTTAATTTTGAAATTTCTTTCTTTTTTTTTTCAAAACATCTTGGTTCTCGGAAGTTTTATGATAATCTTATCTATATATTCTTTTTTCGTACTGTCTGTTGTATCGATTAAAAAGAAAAAGAAGTTAAAATTGATACATTAGACCCCGAGATAAAAGTAAAAGAAGACTCTAGGGTTACCGTAACCCATGTGTGGTGAAATCAGTTGGCGAAAATAGTGTGGTGTTCAAGGGTTAAATAGTAAGTAATAATAAGGCTCCACAAGTATAAAACAATTTAGAATAAATGAAGGACGAAGTGCCAGTAATGTAACAAAAAATTTTAATTTAACACATAAAAATAATTACACATACGTTTCGACACCAATTGGGTCATTCTCAATGTACGGTAACTAAATTATTATCGAAAATCTTTATAGTTAACAATATTCATGTCCTGTGTTATATTGTTTTATGCAATTAATAAATTAGACATATTTGAAAATTCTCGGCAGTAAAACCGTAATAATCTTACAAAAAAAAAGTGAATTCTTACAGAAATGCATAAATGCTTTAATTCCAGAATATTTTATGCTTAGAATAGCGCCAAGAATAAACAATTTCCGATTAACAATAAATTATTCGTAAAATAAAATAAATTTTAGTCTTAGTTCAAAACAAATTTTATTTTAATAAAAGAATAAAGTTGCACTCATTCAACACTAAATATGCTTATATTAGCTTTATTTTGTCTTCAATAAAACCTTTTGTCTACTTATTTCAAACCCCCAGTATGCTTTTTAATAACATCAAGATGACAGAAACCAATGCTGCAGTAAGTGACGATAGCTTTGTATCAGGTATGTAAATATGAAACCGGAATTTTTTAATATAGAAAATACGAGTACACGTTTATTGCAAGAAAATGATAAAAAATATTTTATTCGAAGTATTGCCCATCGCTAGCTATTATTTTTCCAACCTGTCTGACAATTTGTGGATGCTACGCCAAAAAATTGTTGCTTTTTTGAGCCAAACCAGTCATCTAGCCATTTTCGTACATCTTCGTAAGAAGTGAAGCGCTGCTGAGCAAGTGCGTGTCCCATCGATGCAAATAAGTAGTAATCGGACGGAGCCAAGTCTGGTGAGTGAGCCGCATGCGAAAGTATTTCCCAACCAAACGCCTCAATCGTTTCCTTGACCAGTTTTGGTGTGTGTGAGATGGTGCATTATTATGAAGGAAAATCACTTTGTGTTGTCTTTTTTGATATTCCGGTCGTTTTTCACGCAAAGCTTGATTCAAATTGATCATTTGTTGTTGGTAGCGTTCAGTATTAACGGTTTCGCCAGGTTTTAGCAGCTCATAATAGATCACACCTTTCTGATCCCACCAAACACAGAGCATTGTCTTCCGTCCATAGCGATTTGGCCTTGCAGTCGATGTCGATGGTACGCCTGGAGTTGCCCATGATCTTTTGCGCTTAGGATTCTCAAAATATATCTATTTTTCATCGCCAGTCACAATTTGATGGAGAAATGACTTTCTTTTGTACCTGGCGAGCAGCATTTCGCAAGTGGTTTTTCAATTTTCTTGCTGTCTTTCATTCAGTTCATGTGGAACCCATTTTCCCATCTTCTGATCTTTCCCGTGGATTTCAAACGTATGGAGACGGCTTCTCGCGTCACATTCAATTGATCCGCGAGTTGTTGTTGAGTTTGAGCGTCATCCTCATCCAACAATGCTTGCAATTCGCTGTCTTCAAACTTTTTCGGTGGTTTTCCACGTTCTTCGTTTCTCACGTCAAAATCACCACTTTTGAATTTTTTAAACCACTCAAAGCACTGTGATTTACCAAGAGCATGCTCACTGCAAGCTTCGACAAGCATTCGATGCGATTCTGCACCAGTTTTCTTCAAATGGTAATAGAAAATCAATGCTGTCCGCAAATCGTAGTTTCCGGGCACAAAATTCGACATGTTCAACGCTATTACAAACTAGACTGTTGTATGAAACTTGTATTGTTGTGAGTTGAAAATCTTTGTCAGATGTCAGAACAAGGAAATGGCGTCAATGACGCGTATGACGGCAACTACATTGACAGCTATGGCCATCTATTGGTAAATTCCGGTTTCATATTTACATACCTGGTAAATAAAGTGCCACATTTATAGAGCATGCCTCCTAATGTGCACGGGGCACAAGCTCCCAAAGAAAAACTGAAACAAACTTGGATTATACCCTCTATTAATATAGCTCAAAGGCAAGTGAAATGCTGAGACCGTTCCAACCTCCGTTAGCCATATTGAAAATAAGGATGCAAACAGACATTGTCAACCTCGTCAAAATGGTAGGGAACGCTGGCTGCATATACAGGCGGATCCGCCGCGATGGATTCATTGCTCATCTCACCTATTTAACTGAAAAGAATTTGAGAATGTATGAATAAAAACGCAAAAGATGGAGATCCACATCGTGGCTACAAAGTTAATAACATAAAATAGACCAATTCTTCGTTGATTCTCGGCAGTAAAACTGTAATAGTTTAAAACTAATTGATAACAAAGGAGAATTTTATCGATTACTTTTAGACTATTACAATTTTACTGCCGAGAATCAACAAACAGTTGGTCTATTTTTTGTTATTAACCCAGGTAAAGTTTGCCGACTCTCACCCGATGTTGAACGTTGGGCCGACGTTGGCGAATTCACAGCAAACCGACAGTCATTAATCGAACATGGTGCGACGTCGGCCCGACGTACATTAGCCGACACTTATTCGATGACGACCTTTGGCCAATGTCTGGCCAACGTTGGCACTATGTTGGCAACTGGTTGTTACGCCAACCTCGGCGCGACGTCGGCACAGGCTAAGTTAGCCAACTCTTATTTCAAGACAGCTTCAGGCCACGGCCGGGCCAAGGTTGGGTTAACGTTGGCAGTATGTCGGCAACCGGTGGTGACGCCAATCACGGCGCGACGACGGCCCGACGTACATTAGCCGACACTTACTCGGTGACGACCTTTGGCCAATGTCTGGCCAACGTTAGCACTATGTTGGCAACTGGTTGCTACGCCAACCTCGGCGCGACGTCGGCACAGGCTCAGTTAGCCGACTCTTATTTCAAGACAACTTCAGGCCACGGCCGGGCCAAGGTTGGATCAACATTGGCAGTATGTCGGCAACCGGTGGTGACGCCAATCACGGCGCGACGTTGGCCCAACGTACGTTAGCCGACTTTTACTTATTGACGAAGCTCGGGCCAACGTTGCGGCAGCATGTCGACAACCGGTGGACACGCCAATCACGGCGCGACGTCGGCCCAACGTACGTTAGCCGACTCTTACATATTGACGAAGCTCGGGCCAATGTTGGCAGCATGTTGGCAACCGGTGGTCACGCCAATCACGGTGCGACGTCTGCCCAACGTATGTTACCAGACTCTTACTTATTGATGAAGTTCGGGCCAATGTTGGCAGCATGTTGGCAACCGGTGGTCACGCCAATCACGGCGCGACCTCGGCCCAACGTACGTTAGTCGACTCTTACATATTGACGAAGCTCGGGCCAACGTTGGCAGCATGTCGGCAATCGGCGGTCACACTAACCACGGCGCGACCTCGGTCCAACGTACGTTAGCCGACTCATACTTATTGACGAAGCTCGGGCCAACGTTGGCAGCATGTCGACAACCGGTGGACACGCCAATCACGGCGCGACGTCGGCCCAACGAATGTTAGGCGACTCTTATTGACGAAGCTCGGGCAAACGTTGGCAGCATGTCGGTAACCGGTGGTCACGCCAATCACGGCGCGACGTCGGCCCTACGTATGTTAGCCGACCCTTACTTACTGACAACGCTCGGGCCAACGTCGGCAATCGGTTGTCACATCAATCTCGGCGCGACGTCGGCCCAACGTACGTTAGCCGACCCTTACTTACTGACGACGCTCGGGCCAACGTTGGTAGTACGTCGGT
>NW_017298430.1:89138-92362 GCF_001594075.2 Trachymyrmex cornetzi
TTGGCAGCCGACATTGGCCCGATGTTGGCCCAGTTTTAAAATCGTACATGGGAACTTTGTGACCACGATGTGAATCTCCATCTTTTTGCGTTTTTATTCAGACATTCTCGAATCCTTTTCTAATAAGATTATTACGGTTTTACTACCGAGAATTTTCAAATATGTCTAATTTATTATCTGGCAACATTATAACACAGGACATAAAGAATACTGTTAATTATATAGATTTTCGATAATAATTTAGTTACCGTACATTGAGAATGACCCAATAGGTGTCGAAATGTATGTGTAATTATTTTTATGTGTTAAATTAAAATTTTTTGTTACATTACTAGCTCTTAGCCCTTCATTTATTCTAAATTATTTTATACTTATTAAATTTTAAAATATGCATTATGCTTTAATTATTAAAAAAAAATAATACAAAAAATTTTATAGGTAGATGTACTTAATTCTAAGAGTTTGAATATTTGCGACTCATTGTGCCCCGGTCTCTCCTATATGTAATGTGAATTACAGATTTTCAATATTAATAGTGATTATTGGAATAGAGTCTAAAATATAAAACATAAAATTTTTTTTAAGAAATAAAAATAAGAAATTTAACATTTTATAATTGTATTTATTGCATTTAGTAACTTTTTATCATAAATAATACAAAATTAAATTGTAAATATATATTTGTATATTTAAACAAGCATTAAAAAAATTTTTAAGTATTTCCCTCATTTGTTATAACAACGATACAATTTGGGTATAGAAGTACACTTCTAGAGGCACAAGACCGGAACATCTTTCAGCGCCAGCAATCGAAATATGATTCAATCCAACTAAAAATTAATCCAATAAAAATTAAAAAATAACGTTACAGACAGAAAAAAGTAACGATTGTTAAAAAAATAGTAATGAGAAAAATAACGACGTTATAAGTAACGCATGACATAGGATATGCGATTTTTCGACACCAACGCATCGGGACGTGTGCTCAATCGCTTCTCCAAGGACATAGGTCCGTAGATGAGATATTGCCCGCTTCGCTTATCAACAGCATTTAGATAGGTCTATCACTACTGGACATTGTCGTCATAGTCGCCATATCAAATGTGTGGTTGCTGACATCTACCTCAGTAGCACATGTTTATATACGTTTCCTAAATGCTTGTAAAACATTAGATACGGCTAAGAAACGTCTGTAAAACGTATATGATCCAATAGGTGCTACCTGCGTACAGTGCTTATTGGCATTGCCTTTTATTACATGAGAATCTTCTATCTGTCCACCAGTCGTAGTATTATGCGTCTCGAGAGCATCGGTAAGTATTTTGGTTCTTCTTTCTAGACACACATAAACAGCTGTTTCGATAAAATAAGAATAGATTCAATCGCAGACTGAAGTGAAATCTGAATTGATGAATTTTTAATTCTTTGAGTAAACTGACTGGAATTTCTACTCCTTCCTCAGCTTACTCGTCGATTTTCACTCATCTAAGTACGATTCTTCAAGGACTACCGACGATCCGCACTTTTGGAGCGGAAGCGATTCTCACAAAGGAGTTTGATGATCACCAGGATATCCATTCGTCCGCGTGGTATATCTTTATTGCATTTTCGCGTGCCTTTGGCCTATGGCTGAATGCTTTCTGCGTGCTGTTTATTACTGTGGTCATTCACTAAGTTTCCTCATGCAGAACAACTACAGTCACGGTTTGATGAACGGCGCATACGTGGGCGATCACGCAGAGTATCAATCTCATTCGGTGGTTTCAGTGGGGCATGCGCCAAAGCGCCGAGATGAAGAATGATATGACCTCAGTGGAGCGTATCCTTGAGTACAGGTACTCGCCTCTTCTTTGAATATCTTGATATTGTAGTATATTATAGATTCTTAATGTTTTAACACCTTCAAATTCTGTGCACATATGAAACCTTAGTTCTTAGAGCGATGAATTTGTAAATCATGGATCTTTGATTTATGTCTTTTACATTCTTTAATTTATGATTTTTTTAATATTGTTGTTTCCATACTTTTTTTTATCTATATAGGCACTCAAATTTATATATAAGTTTCCTAAATAACTAGAAATATGGAGTCTTTCATTCCAGTCTCTTTAAATTAAAACCGCATTCCCTATTTCGATACCTTCTGGCAAAATAGACAGCGAACCCCCTCTCAAGAGTGTCCCTGATAAGAATCCTAAATCCGAATGGCCGCAAGAAGGCCAGATTGAATTCAAGAACACGTTCGTGCGTTATGCGCCATTGGAACCTCCAGTGCTTAAAAATCTCAGTTTCGCTATCTTTCTACGGAAAAAAATCGGCATTGTTGGCAGAACCGGCAAGTCATCTCTGATTTAAGCGCTCTTCTACCTAGTCGATGTGGATGGTCTGATTAAGATCAACAAAGTCAATACTCGCCAGATTGGCTTGCACGATTTGCGTTCTAAAATCAACATCGTCTCGCGGGAACTGTTTCTGTTCTCCAGCAACCTAAGACAGAATCTCGATCCGTTTGACTCGTTTACGGACGAACCACTATGGCGAGCTCTTGAGGATTTCGAGTTGAAGGAGATGGGCTTGGAAGTCCACATCAATGAGAGCGGCTCCAATCTCAGCGTCGGCTATCGGCAATTAGTTGGCATGGTGCGAGCTATTGTGAGGAACAATCCAATACTCGTGCTGGACTAGGCGACCGTGAATGTGGACCCGCGAACAGACGAACTCATCCAGACAACTATCATGAAAAAAATTCGAGAAGTGTACAGTGCTAACGATTGCTCATCGACTCAACACTGTTATGGACAGCGATGGTATCTTAGTGATGGATGCCGGTAATGTGATGGAGAGTCAATTTTTCTTTATTTTGTCTTCTTATAAATTTTATGATTAGAGCGACCCATCGAATCGAACAGGTGACAAAATCTTTCCTCCAATTTGTGTTTGTGGAAAATCAATGTAACGAATTTATTGATCATTCTTGTGACATATTTTATACAAAAATTTTATAACAAATTTTTTATGTAAAAATCTTGGCGCACTGCTAGACGTCAAAATACAATAAGATGATAATCGATTAATACCGAATAAGAAAAGTAATGAAGTGATTTAAGAAAGAAAATGAGGTGAACTATAACAATATACTGTGTGTGTGTGTGTGTGTGTGTGTATGTGTGTGTGTGTGTAAGTGTGCGTTTGCGTGTGCGCGCGTGTGCGTGCGCGCGCGCGTG
>NW_017298430.1:92390-98144 GCF_001594075.2 Trachymyrmex cornetzi
CAAATATGAAAAGTAATGAAGATATTTAAGAAAGAGTATGAGGTGAATTAATAAAATACAGCGTGTTTATATATGCGAGCAAATTTAGATAGGCATGCGGCTTAGATTTAATATAGGATAAGTATTTATATGGTGCGCGTTATATATTGTAAAAGCGTATAAGAATAGAATAATGATTTCAGATTTGTAAGACATGCGGTTTAAGTTAAATTCAAAAGTAGATTTAAAATTAATTATAATTTTAATTGTATTATAATTGTGATTGTAATTTTAATGTTAATTAATGTTAATTAAACAGTAAACATCGTTTATTTCTTTTATATAACAATTACTTATTATATTTTGAGGTCTAGTAGCGCGCCAAGTTTTTTTACATAAAAAATTTTGTTATTTTAATAAAATTTTCTCATTTTGTGATGCTTCGTCTTTAATTTTTTGAGATTAATTGTTGTATTCCATTGCAAATATAAAAGACTCTTGAATAGAAAGATAAAAGTACGTATCATTTTGTCTCGTTAATTAAATGTTATATGTTGCAAGAAAATATATATTCTTTTTGCAATTGGCGCAATTTGAAAATTGTATTTCATTTTTTTTAAATACATGCATACGTACTACTGAGGGGTAATTTATAATAAAAAATTAACAATATTATCACTTAAATTATATTATTTATGTAACGGTTTTTTTTAGTTTATGTAACAGTTTTTTATGGGAGGTTTATGCACACTTGGCGCCTTTTTTTACCTTTTTTTAAAAAGGTGATTTTGTTAAGTAAACTATACGTGGATTTATATAAATATTTTATTGTATGAATTCTACGAATTTACCTTTTGATCATTTTTGTATTAAAATATAATAATAATAAGGCTCAGTAAATTAAAAAAATTGAAAGAAAAAGGGCTACGGACCTAAGAGTTAGTCGTTAGAAATAGAGACTTTAAAAAATCACAGTATAAATATGTCATTTAGTCAGAATATAAAACTTTAATGTGCCGGCAATAAACAATATTACACAAACAAACGTTTCGATCCCTGTTGGATCATTATCAATGTTAAATACACAAAAATAGAACGGTGAAAATATTACAAAGTTAAAATATATAAAAATTACAATTCGCTCCCAATCGCAAGTAAAAATTTAATAAAACTCACAGTAGTTAGTATAATAAAATTCGCTCAGTATGAGTAGAAGTTATGTGAACGTTGTAATAAGTCACAATACATGCTTCCGGTTATCAGTTGTAAATTAAAATAATTCGTATCTGTTAAAAACAACATAAATATTTTAAACATATAATATCGAGTATATAAAATAAAACGCAAAGTATAAAAATATATGAAAAGTACATAAAATAAAACGCAATGTATAAAAATGTAATATATAAGGCAAAGAATGAAATTAAAAATTTACAATAAAAAAGTATTCTAAGATTTAGCAAGCAGCAAACAAATTATTCAGTCGTAATAATAAAAAATTATATGATACGAGTATCTAGTTACTGAGTAAAATATATATAATAAAAATTTTGTAATAATTAAAATAATGGATAATATATATAATAAAAATTAAAATAACGGATAATATATATAATAAAAATTTTTTTTTACTGCTTCTCCTATACTGTCATAACTAATCATCGTATCAACTTAGACCACAATTTTAAATGGGATGATGTGAAAATTTTACATTGCGAGTCTTCTTATAATAAGAGATTAGTATCTGAAATGATTCACGTTAAAAGACAGAAATAAGGACTAAATAAAATGAACGATACTGAATCATTACCTGATTCTTACTCTCAAATTATTCAATTTCTTTCTCCTTCTTAACTGTTTTCCTTCCTTTCTTACTTCTTTTCTTTCCTCTTTCATTTCTCCCTCTTTTTTATTTTTCCCACTCTCATGTACCCCTTCCTTCTGTTTTTACCATTTCAACCTTCTTACAATAGTTTGCCGTTTTTCATATTGTCTCTGAACATACTAGAGATATGACTGTTCCACTCTCATCGCATTGTCTGAAAATAGAGAATTTCATATTATACTGACACATAATTTGCAAGGTAGCTATTATCCGCTATTTTAATTGTTACCAAATTTTTATTATATATATTATCCGTTATTTTAATTTTTATTATATATATTATCCGTTATATTAATTTTTATTATATATATTATCCGTTATTTTAATATTGTTACAAAACTTTTATTATATATATTTTACTTAGTAACTAGATATCATATAATTTTTTATTATTACGATTGAATAATTTGTTTGCTGCTTGCTAAATCTTAGAATACTTTTTTATTGTCAATTTTTAATTTTATTCTTTGCTTTATATATTACATTTTTATACTTTGCGTTTTATTTTATATACTCAATATTATATGTTTAAAATATTTATGTTGTTTTTAACAGATACGAATTATTTTAATTTACAACTGATAACCGGAAGCATGTATTGTGACTTATTACAAAGTTCACTTAACTTCCAACTCATACTGAGCGAATTTTATTATGCTAACTGTAAGTTTTATTAAATTTTTACTTGCGATTGAGAGCGAATTGTAATTTTTATATATTTATTTTAACTTTGTAATATTTTCACCGTTCTATTTTTGTGTATTTAACATTGATAATGATCCAACAGGGATCGAAATGTTTGTTTGTGTTATATTGTTTATTGCCGGCACATTAAAGTTTTATATTCTGAATAAATGACATATTTATACTGTAATTTTTTAAAATCTCTATTTCTAACGACTAACTCTTAGGCTCGTAGCTCTTCTTTTTTCAATTTTTTTCATTTTTGTATTGTTTTATTAGAGATTTTGTTGAATAAGTCACTTATTAATTGATACAGAATTACAAAATCTTTAACTATGTAACTAATATTGATTACGTTAAGAAAATGCTTCATTTCTTATTTATTTACAATAATCTCGGTATAAACTATCTCTTAAACTGCGAACTTTTATATATCGTAAGCAGGAATTCGATCATCCTTACGTGCTGCTGCAAAAAAACAACTTGAAGAGCATGGTGCAGGAGACCGGCAAGGCAATGGCGGAGGTTCTGGCTTCCGTCGTCCATGATTGCTATCAGAATCGTGGATTTACGGTGTTTTGATGTATCCACGGAGTTAACTTTTTGCAATTGCGTTTGATGAACACCATGATTAGGTCATGAAAATTCCGACAGTTTTTGCAATTATTAGGCCAATTTCTGTGATTTTAAAAACAAGAAGAAAAGTGGAACGCGCAGTCTGAGAATTTAGAATTCATAATCGTCTACTTTCTAACATATTTATCACCGTATTCTACATTCTGTTCGCATTGTGTGAAATTTTATTTTATTCTATAACATTTTTTTCTACAAAATTTATTTTAATCTATAAAATTATAGGATATTATGGTTTAGTATATTATAATGAAAATAAAATTTAAAATTGATTAAGTGTTAATCAAGCGAGATACGTAAAGCAGATCTAGGAATGGTCAGAATTCAGAAAATTCGAAGCAAATTTGAAGATAAAAAAGAAAACACGTAAATAAATAAGAAGGATAAAGATTATATCAGATTTACGATCTCGGGAATGCCGATAGAGTATTAGAGTATTCAGAACTGGCGAAAATGCGTTGACGGAAAATTATAAATTAAAAATCGTTCTACTGTAAGCTGTACAGTTCCATCTAGTTAATAGTTTCATTTTAATAATCACGGATTCTCTGCTACTTTGGTGCGCGATTATTGCCAGTTCAGCAAGCAATCAGAAAATTTGTAAAACTCGCATGGATCACGGCGCAATTGTTGTTACGGTATTATTACATTGCATGATACATTATTTTTATATCAGTCTAGACCTAGATATTTCATCAAGAAGTGTGAAACTTAGCCTGTTGGATTACTTATACCTGTTATCGTGAGTAAATTAACATGAACGCGTTTAAGGAAGAATTTTTTTTATATACATATATAGATACTTATAATATAATATATGTGTATATATTGTTACGCTCGCACGTTTCGCATAGAGGACACATTAATCGCACTGAAATAAATGTGCAAAACAGTACAACGGGAATGAGAACTTTATTGAGAAATGACAGAAGTGTTAAAAGCTCAGAACTGTAGGATGTATTATGGAATTATTCAAAATGAATTTCGATCGGAATTAATTATTCCCTTTTTTAAACCCAATAAAAATCTAGTGAAAACGGAATAATTCCGATTAAAATTTATTCTGATTTGTTCTATACGATAGGTGCCCTGAACACAAAACCACTATGTTGTAGGGAGATCCTCTTTTGTGATCCGATTTCTTGGCGATCGATAACAGGTGTTCTGAAGTACGGGAGAAACTTCGGCGCAATTTAAATACATAAATTTTTTTAGAGATAAATTTGTCACAGAAATATGCGAGTTAAACATAAATGATTAGAGCATAGATGAATGAAATATAATAATAAAATAAGTGCAGCAGAGGAAAAATGGAAAATGTAAATATAGAGAGAAAACAGGCCTGATTTTTGTCGCTGCATTTTAAAATTTTCTGTCTTACTGTTTTAGTTTTTCGTTGTAAAATGTTATTTCTTGAAATACCGTGTATCATCGAGAAGGGAGTCGGTGATTGTAAGCGGAAGGCCCGGCGATAGTCTCGGAGAGGATTACGTATAGAATATCTAACGACACAAGTATGATAGAATTTCTGTTTAATCGATCTCAGAATACTCTTTTACACGTCCTATCTCTCCGAAGTTTCAAAGCAGAGTTCCTTGTTCTCTCGCGCCGGAGTCTCGCATGATCCCCTGACTTATTCTTCTCGAATATTCTAGAAGTCTTTATTTCTCTATTTTTCTACATGCTTTAATTGTTTATTTTCTCGTCTTTCCGACGCTGTTATTGTTTCTGACTTTAACGTTGCTTTTAAATAATTTATAATCTAACTATCTTTCTGATTTTTCGCAATATGATACAATTTAATATTTCACGGCTAATCGCTTACTCGACAGAGGCATTTAAATGCCTCAGCTGACTTGCTTCGCCTGTGCGTTTGTGTGCACAGTCAATATTGTTCTCGGCGTGCCTTACTTTCCAATGCTACGCCTTTAAATTACTTGTCGTGGCGATATTTGACGCCTCACTGTCTTCAAATTTTAAATATCTATTTTATTTTAAGTATATATAATGTACTAGTTTAGCAACAAAAAAAGGCCTAAATTGGCCTAAAAAAAAGGCCCGAATTTTTATGTTCTTTTTCGAAGTTTAATTTGAGTACTTAAATTTTAAGAGACCTAAAAAAACCAAATTTTTTTCTATATATTTGTAAATTTAAGGAAATTTTGATATATCGCTATACATTTAGAATCTTGAAATTCTATACTTGAATTTAAAAAAATTAACTAAAGAACATCTCTTGAATTAAAAAAATTCCAATTTAGTTAATTTAATTCAACTTTGAAGAGATTATTCTCAAGAATATTGATAATCGTTATAGCTAGAATCGACGGGTCGAGAGAATTGTATTCAGCATATATGTAGTATAGAAGATAGATTTTATACTCATTGTAAATATTCTGATAAATATATGTGTAAAGAGTGTAAAGGAAAGAACGAATAACATCAACAGTGGATCTATATAATTCGTATATTCTTATTGCCTTGCTTTGTCGAAGCCACAGTGCATATCTGTGGATTTGTAAGTGCATAAAATGTAATATATTCAGGGATGGGAAAGTTACTTTGTAAAAGTA
>NW_017298430.1:101119-103070 GCF_001594075.2 Trachymyrmex cornetzi
CTGTCCGAGTATTGCATTGTCTATCGATTCCCCCGCGACACCGGCGTGTATCGTGAATGTTTTAACTGCGACTCTCGTAAGGGGATACTTGGCGGTAGTTTTACTCAGCATTCTAGCGTGTGCGAGTAGCACACCCGGACTTATTTTTGCTCTTCTTACAAGTAAATTGGCATCGAGAATACGTATTTTTGACATCGTTCTAGTCTCCATAAGGCAAAATGAATCTTTCGAGCGTACGAGTCTCATTCTAACTTCCACACCGTTAATTAAAAATTTATCTTGATTGAAAACGTCGCAGTGAAGATGACCTACGAGATCTAGCGCACGATTTCCTTGAATGTATTTCGCGCGTCTCTCGAGTGCCGTATTTGGATTTGACGCGTCTAACGTGTCGTCCATGTAGCCGGGAATATCCGCGTCCCATAAGCAAGAGGTTAGATGGGAAGTTTTTGCGGGTGAAGCATAATTTAATAACGCCTCGATGTACGCGCGGTAAGCGTAAGCGTTGTTTGGTGGCGACACGAGTTTTTGATTGAAATACACGTCGATTTGGTTGAATGCGGTAAATGATTTACGGGCCCTACTTTTGCCACGTCGGTGGCTGCGACCGATGTGCTCTCCCCGCGTTCGCTTTCTACGCGTATGCGAAGGCTCAACATGGTGTGAGTGAGATCCAGATAGTCTTCTCCATATCCGGGTATGACGAATTCTATGGGTGAGTCGTCCGTGAGCGAAGTTACGGGTTTGTAATAAATCCATTGCGAACTCTCGATGCTGGTTTGCGTAGGTGGTAAAGAGAAGAAATCGAGTTCGCTCTTTATACACTCGCTTGAGTGGGTATGAAGAAAGGACATGCTTTTTCTCCAGTCACGAATTGCTATCTCGATTAAGAGAATATGTCGGATACGTCGTGTTTCTTGACTCGATGTTTCCTAGTGGATGGTTTTTTGGTTTTTCTTCCTGCAGCGCGAATTTTCTTTTTCTTCTTCGTCACTTTTTTGCTCTTCTTCCCTGTGCTACTTCTCGATGATTTTTTTTTTACCGCCCGACGTCGTTTACGAAGCGCGATACGACTATTCCGACCTCCGAATGGAAACTGAAGTGCTGCGGACTTTGCGGATACTTTATATCCCGACCCCCTGGGGTCGTCATCAGGGAACTTATATTTTCTTTGGCTTTTCTCTTCAGATTACCCCTAGATTCCGCGAGCCGACTTTTGACCGCTTCCTTCAGCGGCTTATTATTTTCGACGTCTTCTATTACGTTAATTCCCGCACGTAAAGCTTCTTTTCCGACGGCACGTGCACCTTTACCTAGGTAAGGTAATATTTTTCTGAATAGACCACCGAGAAAGCTTCCGATTCCATGTCCGCGTTGATAGGGCGAACCGACGAAAACACGTGGAATTCTACCTCGGCCCACCATGTCCCGCGCATCGAAATACTCCTCATACTCCATAGCTAGTTTCTAACTAAAAACTGTCGCTATACCGACACGCTCGCGTATACGAAAGAAAAGTTATTGCTTACGTTTAAAGTGCAGCGTCACTGTCAGCGTTCCGAATTCGAATGGAATTTTTTTTCCAAGATGATCTCTTATATCTATTTCGATCGTTCTGAAATTCGTTCGTCGCAATGGGATTTCGAGCGATGTTATTTTTATAGAGAACGATATCCTCGGTTTCCTCGTATTCCCGAAGATATCGCTCCTTAGCTTCGTCATCCACGCATTCGTTTGGCCATCCGCTAGCTTCCTGCTTCAATTGCAAAAAACTATTGATATATCCGGTAAACAATCCACCCTGCCGCGTATCGGGATCGTATCGCGTGACCTTGTATTGCCAAATTTCTCTCACTTCCGACACGCGATAACCTTTCTCGACGGCTTTGCGTAATTCACAGGATACCCAGGTACCCTCGAATTCACGCTCGGCGAGACTGTGAGTACACTC
>NW_017298430.1:103444-103834 GCF_001594075.2 Trachymyrmex cornetzi
AAGAAAATCGCGCATCTCATTATTCTCACGTATTTCTCGGTCGAAATCGCACTCCCATTTCTCCATCACTAGGTATCCCCGTCGTCGAAGACGCCATGTCGTCGCGAGAGTTCGCTCGTAGCGCGCGTCGATCGTATCGCTATGATCGGTGGAAGAACTGAGTTTTCTCTCGCGATTTATTCGGAAGCACGATGGACACCCATGCCAAAAGCATCCGTGAAATTGTAACATTGCGTCTCGTTCTCCAAATCAGTTTCGTAATATCCATCGACGGGCGTACCGGCAATCAAAAAATTCGCGCCCTCGCCCCGCGTGGCTTATCCGTTGATTGAGCTCACGCTCCATCCACACCAACCACTGCACGGCTTTGCGCGAGTGATTATCTCTATA
>NW_017298430.1:104062-104691 GCF_001594075.2 Trachymyrmex cornetzi
TGTCGTGCCATTTTATAAAATGCTCGCGTTCCTCGGGTTTCATTTGTTCGGGCGAATAATACCGAGCGCTAGGTATTGGTCCGATATATGCTTGATGCTCTTTTCTATTGAATAAATGAGGAAAGATGCCTTTACCCGATGTATCTTGCAGTCCGAAAGCCTTAGGTAAATCAGATAATCGCATCGGCATATAATTTGAGCTATCAATAAATTTCGTGTTACCGACCGTCATCATGATAATTTTCGTCCCGTTCAAAATCATCGGTGGCTCTTGAATTATGCCAGATTGTTCTACGATGTATTTTAAGATAAACTGAGCGTCAAACGCTTTCGCATTATGCGCGATACAAATTATTTTCTTAAAATATTTTGACGTTCGTGTTGCGATCTACAAATTCTTTTACCGGATCATGGCGAAAAACAAATTCACGCACCCCGCACTAACGACATCGCGTCGACATTTCTTGTATTTCCGCGCACGTTTCGCAAATTTGTTGCGCGACGCAAAGAGTCGGTATGTGTATCTTTACGTTCTCCGTTCCTTTGAGCGTCTCGTCTTGTCGGGTTTCGAAGTCATAGAACACGAATGCGACGCGATCTTTTTTACTTCGCGCATCATTCGCACTTTC
>NW_017298430.1:105012-106008 GCF_001594075.2 Trachymyrmex cornetzi
ATCCTCGCACGACGGAATCGCGTAACATCGCGGACATTTTTTCGCGCAACGATGCTCTCTACCGTTCCGATACCCGGTACGCCACGCAATACCCCTCTCGAGAACCGGCCGCGGCTTTCATGTTTAAAATTTGCTGATAATGCCTCGAACGCTCGTAATACATAATATTTAAACGGAATGAAGGTTCACGACCTATGGAGGAGAGTAACGCGCAGCCGTCGTACAACGAATTCTCGCCGCGACCAAAAGTACTGAAATTGTAAACAACTATCGCGATATTTTCCGCAGCGAGAAACCGTTGAAATTGCTCAATTTCACGAATTCCGCATCCCTCTTCGGGAATCGTGATACCCGCAGAAATCGTTAATTCTTTAGCCAACTCGCGTTGTAAAGAAGAACGCTGATGTCTCACGGATTCCCATCTTTCATGTAGTTCCCCCACGCGTAATTGCCCGCGATCGTAATGCACGCGTGCCGCTACAAGCGAACGGGGAATACATAAATTGTCGGAATTGACAATTTATAAAATCGAGCGTTTGGCTACGTCTTCGTGCGTTAATCGATTGGACTGACGTCCGCGATCAGTAGGTAGCGCAACTCTGAAAACGCGTACCGTGAAATTTTCCGCGATATCGATTCCTCCAGCACTTTGCGCCAACGAACTCACGAGCCCCCATATGTCCTCGTGGGTTAGATCGCGTGCTGGACGAAACGACAATCCCGCTGGACCACGCGCTAGATCACTCGACTCAAACGATAATCCGACGTAATCGCTCGGTTCGCACGTATGTACCGCATACGTTCGAATTTCACGAAACGCGTTTTCTAGCCATTGAGCAATATCGCTACCTTCAGGTGGCGACCGTATCGCGAAAGTCGCCTCTCTTCCTAGAATCGTGAAATTCCTAAATTGCCGCGAGTTTTCCGCCCGCAAATCTATATAATTAAAATTATTGACCTCGTGCTGACGACATCGTTGCTCCTGTTGCTGATGAT
>NW_017298430.1:106417-108114 GCF_001594075.2 Trachymyrmex cornetzi
GGTAAAACCGGTGAGTAGGAAACTTTTAATAGAGAAAATATACGTTTAAGAAAAATTTCTCGAAACAACGGGATAAAAGTAAACAATAAAATTTTATTACTTTCGATGTAATTGTCGCCCTCCTCTTCTCCGACTTCCTGCGTCACGTCCTGTGTCTCCGAAATTTCGTCAGCCATATCATCAATTTCCTCGTCGCCGGTATCATTGGTAACATCTTCGTTCGCCTCGTCGATGATATCATCGGCGTCTTCGTCGTCCTCGTAGTCGTAAATGTCAGTTTCTTCTTCTTCTTCTTCTTCTTCTTCTTCGTCTTCCTCCTCCTCTTCTTCCTCTTCTTCCTCTTCTTTTCGCGTGCTAAAAAGTAATTTTTACTGTTATTTTTCTTTTTCTTTTTTTTTGCAGAACTAACTCTATGTTTCGTTAACCGATTTTTTGAACTTACGCGACATTGAAATAATGGTAATTGACGAGTTCCTTGATCGCTGCGAATCTCCATTATGCTCGTCATCAATATCATCATCATCATTATCTAAAATAGAAATGTTTTTAATTTTCTTCTTATTGCGGTAATATTATATGAACTATATTTTACAGTAGAATATTTTTTAAATCATCTTACCTATTTCGATGAGAGGGATGCCTTGTCCATTACGTGGAGGCGGCGCATTATTCGGCGGTTCGATTCGCGCTCTTCCTAGAAAAAAATTAAAATATTTTTAATAAAGGAAATTTTCAGCATTTGATCAATATATTTATTTTTCCAACTTACGCACAGGAACAACCTCGTCTTCATCCTCCGCGTGACGTCGTCGTCGCCACAGGCTCAGACGCCCACGTCGCACGAATTGCACGGAATTAACGTGCGCCACTTGACGATTTGACGCTAAATAAATATTATAATTTTTAATTAATAATATTAATAATAAATCTTTTTTTTTTAATGTATAATTTTGTTTCAGCTCAGCTTACCTACTCCTACTCCTGTGTTACTGATGATCCTATGACGAAACTCATCAATATGACCACCAGCGTCATCCTCCTCATGATTGAAACACTCACGCACTTCTATATGTCGCGAGATTGTTAGCGTCATCACACTATCACAGTGCCCCAGTTTATGCATAACGCATAGTAACGTACTGGAGCGTTCTCGCGTAAAGTGCTCGAAAACTTTGTAATTGTTTTCATTCTCGTCTGATAATTTCAATATATAGTCTCTTGCAATCAATTTTTGATTAAGATTGCAAGCGACTATAAAAAATTTAGATAATAAATCACGAAGAGCCATTTTTTCACACTCGCAATAAGATTTATAGAAAGCACGCCCTCGGAAAACTGTTCGACACAACGAGAAGTCAAAGACAAACTAGAGTTAAATTTTTAACCTACGCACTATTTATTCACTCGAAAATATGCTAAAAATGACGCTTCCTTATTTCCTTCTCCTAAGTTTGTTCAGATTTGTTCAGCTAAGGTTCAATCACTAAGGTTCTACATATTTTTTGTAAGTATTCTTTCTTAGAAAGTCGACTATTTCTTATTTGCTAAAAGCTTTTCTAAGTTAAATGATCTTTTTTTTTCCTTACCGTATAATCGACAAAAAATTTACTCTTCTGTCAAACCATATTTCATTTTTTCAATAATTTTTGAAAAGCAGAACGGACAGATTATCATAAAACAAATTTGTACGCTTCTGT
>NW_017298430.1:108161-108907 GCF_001594075.2 Trachymyrmex cornetzi
TTTTGAAAGGCTATCCCTTTTATCTTACAGAATTTAAAGAATTTTTTTGTTAATTTGGACAGGATCCTTTCTTCAATATGATGTATAACTCAGCAGTCGAAATGTCGTAAAACGGACTTGTACGTCCCTGTCCCCTCTTATTTACCTCTCCCCTGTAAATCTTCTTTGAAAGGCTATCACATTTTTTCTTACAGAATAATTTAAAAGAATTTTTTATTAATTTGGGCAGAATCCTTTCTTCAATAATTTTTATAACTCGGCAGTCGAAGTATCGTAAGACGAACATGTCCGTTGTTGTTTTACCTCTCCCTTTCAGACTTTTTTAAATTTTAACGGAAAAAATATAGAAAAATCTAGACTTTTTTGCTTTTTCTTCTACGCGCGCAGAATAATTTTTGTAAAGTAACATCGACGAGAGGGGGATGATGTCGTCGGTAGCGTCACGAGTCCACTTCATTCGAGTCTCGTCGTTCCTAGCTCCAACTTCGTGAGTAAGCAAGCAAGCAAGTACTGTACTTCTTAGTTTTGACCCATCCAACTTGGATTATTCGTGTCATTTGGTGCTATAGCGAAGTAAGAATAATGGACAGCTTAAAAGTCGCCAATAATTCGAACTAGCAAATGTACTCCAACCCGAATTGCTTCAAGCCGCGTAACAACGATGTGGGAAGAAACACACGATTTCATATGCTGTTTACGACAACGTATGGTCTCAACAGCTCTCATACGAAGACGATTCATGTGGG
>NW_017298430.1:109350-109818 GCF_001594075.2 Trachymyrmex cornetzi
GCGCAGTATTTAATTCGAGAAATCGAGCTGAAACTTCCTGTAAGTTATGTTAATCAGGAAATTATAAAATTAACGCTACGGGGAAATTACGACGAAATTGAGCGCAACGTACGTACACAAAATAATGATTTAACTTTTCTTGATATGTATTTTAATATAATATTTTTGGAATAAATTTCATTGCGCTACAATGAAATTTCTTATATAATCCTCTCAAATCGTGAATCTTTCGCTTAATGTTTCTAAGCCGTTTTTTAGATTATTCTTATATGTATTTTCCTATGAAGAAAAGTTTGTATCAATAAATACATCTTTGTATCATAAACTCTCGTTTGTTTCTTAATCATTCGTTCCCTTCCAACCGACACCTTCTTTTTTTTTCATATTTTTTGTCAGAACTAGCTTAATAAAAACTTTTGTCATTTTTGGAAATAAGACTAACGCTAACATAAAGTGTAAAAAAATTTA
>NW_017298430.1:110366-110836 GCF_001594075.2 Trachymyrmex cornetzi
CGCCAGAGGTGGAGTGGTGGGGGTTTGTTTTGACGCTGCGTGGCTGCCCATATACTACTCATGTTATACAATTTTATTCAAAAAGATAAAAAAAATTGTATGGCAAAGACGTTTTTCGTTAAAGTAATATAAACACATATGAATGTGAATATGAATATGAAGTAGCACACGTATACAATGTTTTTTGTAAAAAAAATTCTTTTTTTATTCGGCTAAAAGTTGCAAATAAATTCCAGCACTAATCCAAAATAGTTTACAATCATTCACTGAGCGCTCTTGTATTTGATTGGCGGATTTCATTAGATCCCAAAATATAGACCAAACAGGTACAAGAGTTCATTGAACGTTTTAATTAAATTTCTTTCTTCTGTTTAATCAAATATTTCGAAGTATTTGTAGCGCCAAGTGGACACTACCGCACACTAAATTGACAAATAAGTTTAAAATATATAAAATAACTATGAAAGTAA
>NW_017298430.1:110950-111441 GCF_001594075.2 Trachymyrmex cornetzi
CTCTAACTGTAACTTCGTTACAAGTAACGAGTTATTTCCCATCCCTGAATATATTATTTTATCAGCAACATGAAATCATTGTCGATAAATTATCCTTAAATAATTTATCCCTAGATTAAAATTATTCAAAATATATACTTATAATTCATTTAATCAATCCTATAATATTTTTTTAGAAAGAAATCGCAAAAAGTTTCTGGAAATGATTGGAATTTACAAAATTTTTGCCTTATGTACATATAGTTGTATGTAATATATGTCAATTTTTTATATAATTTTATATTTACATTTTTTATATTTTCTACCTATATATAATTATATAAGATATATACAGGGTGATTTTTTTAAACCTGAAATTTTCAAATATCTCGAAAAATAAGCACACTAAGAAAAAATGTTAAGAATCAATATTTCATCATTCCGAAGATGACATACACTGACGTTAAAATCAGCCCCCCCACCCCGCCCCCTGGGCGGTGAGGGGGGGCAAG
>NW_017298430.1:111606-115024 GCF_001594075.2 Trachymyrmex cornetzi
ATGCTTACGATTCTGCAATACATTAACAATAAAAATACCACGTTTTCATTGTGAGCACCCCGAATTGTGAGAGGCAAGGGGACTCACGTTAATCAAACACCCCGAAGAGAACAGAAAACTGCTACGTTCACGTCGTTGTTCCTGGGTTACGCTAAAAGTAGTTTCTTGAGAAGTAATTAATGAGTAATTAAAAATAATGAGAAGTTTTAAGACTAATTTCGAGTATTAACAATGAAAACGTGATATTTATATTGTTAATGTATTGCAGAATCGTAAACATGGGTTCTCAGTAAGAGAAATCGAAGAAATTGAATTTCGTCGATTACAGCGCCATCTATCATAAATCGAGAAAAATGTTTCAGACAAATCGTATGTGCTTTTAGCCAAAGATTGCGAATATGCAATAAAAAATAGGGGTTTCCATTTAAGATTTCAAACTTGCCCCTAGGTGGCGGGGTGGGGGGGCTGATTTTAACGTCAGTGTATGTCACCCTCGGAATGATGAAATATTATTTCTTAACATTTTTTTTTAGTATGCATATTTTTCGAAATATTTGAAAGTTTCAGGTTAAAAAAATCACTCTGTATAAGAAATATTTTTTACCGGATTGTGCGTATAACTTCAATATATAAAATATTTTATTAAAGTTATCAGCTTCAACTCAAGTCGACATGTGTCGTTAGAAGCCATATGAGTAAAAAGCATCCATTAAACGCATTTGCAAGCACCTAGTATAAAGACATAATGTTTTAAGTATAGTTACGTATATAATCGTTTATCCCTCATAATAACACATGAATAAATATTCCGCAAAAATAAATGCAATCTAATCTAGATTTCTGTGTGCTCATTCTGTCGTTCAATACTTGTTGGTTGAAGGGCATATACATACCTTATACAACATTATACTACACGGGCTGAAAAGTCCCGGGGTTTTTAATGAAAACAAATGTTTTGTGGGCAAAGTTTATTTATTCCTCAACATAGTTTCCTTCGAGGGCGATACACTTGGTATTGCGATTTTCCAACATTTCGATGCCCTTTCTGTAGTACGAAACGTCCAAGCCTTCGAAATACGCCTCAGTTTCCGCGATGACTTCCTCGTTCGATCTGAATCTCTTTCTTTGGAGTCACCGCTTGAGGTTTGGGAACAGATAATAGTCGCTGGGGGCCAAGTCTGAGAATACGGTGGGTGAGCAACCAATTCGAATCGTAATTGGTCCAATTTGGCCATCGCTTTCAAGGACGTGTGTGACGGTACGTTATCGTGATGGTACAGAACTTTTTTCTTCGTCATGTGGGGCCGTTTTTTCTTTATTTCGTCGTTCAGTTTGTCCAATAAAGCTGCATAATACTCTCCCGTAACTGTTCTTCCCTTCTGCAGGTAATCGATGAAGATTATGCCATGCGCATCCCAAAAAATGGAGGTCATAACCTTTCCGGCCGAGTGTTGGTCTTTTGGTCGCTTTGGTCGGCTTTCGTGGCTTTCCAGCCACTCTGCGGACTGCCTATTGGACTTAGGCGTATGGTAATGGACACACATTTCATCCATCGTCACAAAACGTCGAAAAAAGTCCGCTCGATTACGCTGCAACAACGCCAAATCGGCCGTTGAATCATCAACGCGCTGCTGTTTTTGGTCGGCGGTCAGCAAACACGGCACCCATTGCGCCGATAACTTTTTCATCTCCAAAAGATCGTGCAAAATGTATCGCGCCCGTTCTTTTGAGATGCCCACGGCCTCAGCTAACTCGCGCAACTTCACTTTACGATCACTCAAAATGATTCGATGCACTTGCTTTACGATTTCCGCATTCGTAGCCTCTTTTGGCCTTCCAGAGCGAGGTGCGTCTTCGGTGCTTGTACGACGCATTTTAAATTCACTAAACCATCGATAAACTGTTGTTCTCGAAGTAATAGATGTGGGATAACATTTCTGCAACCATTGCAATGATTGTTCAGAAGTTTTCCCCATCAATAAACAATGTTTGATCAAGATGCGATATTCCTGTTTTTCCATTTTTTTTACGAAGGCGAAAGTAACGTCATTCAAACGACTGTAGCTTGTAAACAAATGGACGAAATGTCATGAAACTTCATACATAAACTAGTGACAGATGAGCCTCTCGAAATGAGTCATGTTCATTTTCTAGTGATGCCACCTGTTGAAAAATCCCGGGACTTTTCAGCCCACGTAGTATATTTAAATAATTATAGCGTTGTATATTTAAATAATTATAGTATTCTCTATGAAATAACGTATATCACAAGATCTTTTGGCATATATTTTATCTTTTTCAAGTGTCAACTGTTTTTTATTTATTATCAATAATGCTGCACATTTTATTAACGTCGTTAAATAATAAAACATGAGGCATAAAGTTGGATATATACCTATAAAAATTCATTCGAAGTGTAATATCATCAGAATTATATCATGGCTTTTACAGGAGGTAGTAAATAGCATTAGATTTCATGAAAAAAGTCAATATCATGTTCAATTGAAACTAAATCCAAAAAAGATAAAGAATTTGGAACTGATCCGCAAGTAGTACATAGGGTTTAATTGTAGACAATTACTTCACTTAATTACAGTTAAAACATATAAAACGGTACAGAACTGAAATAAAATCATCCATAATGTAATCTTTATGATCGACCATAACTATTAAATATTTTATTAAATGTTTTGATGACGTTCTAGACAAAAATATGAATTTTTTTTTCAAGGGTGATCCATAACTAGTGGCCTTAATATACATATCTATAAATAAAAATTCCGTGAAAAGAAAGACAATCTAATCTAGATTATCTGTGTGTCTATTCCGTTGTTCAATACTTATATATGTACTTGTTGGTTAAACGGCATTTAACATACGTTATATCTCCTAGTGTACATATCTTACAGTGTAGTTCTCACAACGTTCTTAGAGAAAGTGCGAAAACTATTTCTGAAAATCTTATAAAAAATATTAAAATGTGTTTGTGTCTCGAGCAGCAAGAACTAATTCAGTTACAGTATTAGCCGACCACTCGGAAACTATGACAGAGACACTAGAAAGAACGCTGGCACCATTAATGACCATCGGAAGGTTCTGCAATTTGGGCATGTTCGAATATCCTGTTGGACAACTTAGGACATATATTTCTTGCGTGTATGCTTTGGCAAAATGGAGCCTTCTTGTGTACTTCTTTTACTATCCAGTATACATCGAGCATTTCCAGAGATATAAAACAATATACACCCATCATATCGCACCGTTTGCCACCATTACATTAATTCTCATTAGTATCTGTCGTTTTAAGGTAAAAATTTAAAATGTACTCCCGGCCACTATATATACAGGGTGGACCATCTGAAGTGATCCAGTCAAATATCTCGAAAACTAGTAGGGATAGAGAAAAATGTTTCGTATG
>NW_017298430.1:116185-116909 GCF_001594075.2 Trachymyrmex cornetzi
CTCAAGCTATGCAGTCTATCTTATTCGGCCCTCTAGCTAAACTGTTCGTTCCTTACAAATCGCACGCAGCAAGTCCTCATATATCAGGAGACGCGGTAGTGGCTCCGGCCATGTTAAAAAATAAGAGACACTACAAGTCTCTTATCCCGCACCATCAAAGTCCATTTTTGGAGGTTGCATAACTATTAAAATACAAGAAATTTTGAATCGAACGTAACATATTTTGAAGGCGGCATCGTCACGAGTAATTTAAAAAAAAAAAAATTAAAAATCGGTCAAGCCGTTCTGGACATACGAGTGGTCGAAAAGTGGTGATTTTTCATGAAAAATGAAGTAACGTCTTCTTCTTCTTCGCTGTCCGCGTTCAAGGCCATCGGAATTTTAATTTTAAAGTATCTCTCACCCTTCACTCACACCTCCACCAACTTTGACCCATTGCACTCCCCCTCCCCCACCCCCAACCCCTCTACTCCTCTTTTTTCGCCCTATTTCACTTTCTTTCGTCCTCTCTCGCCCCCTTTGGTCATCTCTCACCCTCGCCTGCTGGAAGTATCCTATGGTCACTCAGGGTCGTAATTTTGACAATGTTAATATGTGGAAGGGTCAATAATCCGCGTTCAAGGCCATCGGAATTTAAATTTTAAATTATCTCTCACCCTTCATGTCTCTCACCCTTCACTCATACCGCCACCAACTTTGACCCATTGCACCCCCTCCCCCTCCC
>NW_017298430.1:117387-117629 GCF_001594075.2 Trachymyrmex cornetzi
AGAAATGAGTGTTTAGGTGTTCGCCGTCGAGGAAATGGTTGTCTAGGTGTTCGCCGTCGAGGAAGTGGGTGTCTAGCTGTTGTCTACATGTACGCCGTCGAGGAAGTTGGAGTCTAGATGTTCGCAGTCAAGGAAATAGGCATTTAGCTGTTCGCCGTCGAAGAAGTGGGTGTCTAGGTGTTGTCTACATGTTCGCCGTCGAGGAAGTTGATGTCTAGGTGTTCGCCGTCGAGGAAATGAGT
>NW_017298430.1:117858-118443 GCF_001594075.2 Trachymyrmex cornetzi
ATGGGTGACTGCTAAATCGCCGTATCCGCAGTCGCATGACAGTGCGCATAAATCGACGTGTTACACTGTATCTTAAAAGGATAGGCCTCAAAGCATGATTCGTTAAAATCTAGGTCATTGTATGAATATACTAAGATATGAATATATTAAGAAAAATAAAGAATGGGTCCTTCCATCGTCCGTTCTCGTGAAAACGGAATATTTTCTTCGTTCCAATTATTGATTATTTTAGAAATTCGCTGCTGTACAGTGTTCAATACTTTCGCTCCATTTGGCACAGTCAGAGTATTCAATTTTGCAAATATGGTGAAAATTAAATGATGCGTGATGTAATTATAACGTACTGAAACATAAATACAATAACGTAAGTATTGTAAATATAATAACTTTTTTACAAAAAAAATATAATAACGTTTCGTTTTATAACGTTTTGTTTTATAATATAATAATTCGTATTATTAATACAGTTGAAGTGCGAAAAGTATTAGATTTTTGATCAAAGATACGCTATCATTACTAGTCAAAAATACAACGCTTGCTCACTTTCTATTTGTTACTTTTTATTTTTATCTATTTAACATTTTG
>NW_017298430.1:119855-120561 GCF_001594075.2 Trachymyrmex cornetzi
GAGGGGATCGGCGGAATAAAGGTCTAATTACAAAATTTTGGTTTACTATATTTGTATTATTTCTTACGGGAACTCTGTAAAAGCTTCGACATTATTTCGAAGTGGACACCGAGAAGCTCATCAAAGTTTTTTGAATGCAGGCCGCCATGTTCTTTTTCCGAGTCATTAACAAATTGATACTCTAGAATTACAAGCAATTATTTTTCATTGTACGGGCTAGTATAAATTTTAAGTCAAATCTCAATAAACGACTTTTATATCTTGTGCACTAAGAATAACATATCGCACTTTTTTCTAGAATAAAATAATTCTTTTCCGCTTTCCTCCTCTCCTCGTGCCATTCTCTCTGGAATATTCCATAGTTCCATTCTCGTAGTTTTACTTTTAATATTTTTGTCTCTGATTTGTCTAACGTTTCTCTGTCCTCCGATCTCTTCATTTATGCAGACGATGTAATTCTTCTCAAATCCTTTCATCCATTCGAGTAGTAGAGCTTTAGTAGATTGTTAGTAGTAATACTAGGCCGGTTCTCTGAGAGGAGTGCGGGGCGCGGAGGGTACTTGGTGGCGAAGGGGGGGAAGCCGCGGGGGGTACTTGTTGGCGCGGGCTAGGAGGGGGAGGTGCGGGGAAGGTCCCGGCGTTATCGGTGTTTACGTAAACACCGGTAACAATGATACGTGCCGCCATGTTACGTATCATTGAGGTC
>NW_017298430.1:120690-126811 GCF_001594075.2 Trachymyrmex cornetzi
CGCCCACCACCACCCCGAAATGCGTCGCGGGCCGTAGCCGCAGACCCCGCGCTATCTCATATACCTACCATCTTTTTCTCGATGCGTTGCCGTCTTCTCCTATCTCTCTTTTTCTTTTCGCGCCCAAAATCATTTTACATGTCACATGTTCTGTTGATGATATCATCAATATAATATGATGATCAATGTAATATGATACAAATGTCACGTGACCAAGTAAATGATATAAAATAAAAAAGATCAATTTTAACCTACGAATTGTGCGCGTTTATTTTCACACCTGTTATTCCATTTTTTTTTTCATATACATACGTTTATACGTTCATATATTTTCATACGCATATGTATGATTCGTGACACGACGCGTTAAGAGAAGCGTCCGCAGATGTTTACATAAACTAAGTGTGAGAGCACGTCGAGGCATAGGATGGATGGATGGATGGAAGGAAAGCAAAGAAAGTACATATATATTTGATGTGAACGACAAAATTTTTATTCACATATTATTACATCGGTTTTTTTTTCATGTGTATTAAAAACTAAAGCCAACAGCTCGCAATCGACGAGCTGATGTCCATTGAAAATATCGCTATCGCGTATAGCGTCTTCGGACGCGATGTTGGAGAATCGCGTATACTTGACATCAACCGTATCGACGAGTCGGACTAATCGTTCGAACGTTACATCGATACATCCGTCAAACGCGAACATGCGGCGTAGCGTCGTTTCGGTCATCGTAATGCGTACGGACGAAGAATCGAGGCGTACGAGCGTAGCATCGTTCAGCGTGCAAACTCTAACGGTTAGCGGTCCAACGCTTATGAAATTGTCTTTGTGTTCGTTTCGCAGTATTTTGTAAATAT
The DNA here is from genome assembly GCF_001594075.2 of Trachymyrmex cornetzi. Taxonomy (NCBI): domain Eukaryota; kingdom Metazoa; phylum Arthropoda; class Insecta; order Hymenoptera; family Formicidae; genus Trachymyrmex; species Trachymyrmex cornetzi. The sequence continues at coordinate 121,554 of NW_017298430.1, forward strand.
CACATCGCTGCTCGTAGAGGCCCTTCCACGTTTCGAGAGACAGCGACAGTTCGTGTCCGTAATGATCTCCCAGGATCTCCACGTAACTTGGCGGGCCAATGCTAATTCCAATTTCCAAATATTTGTAACCCGTAGCCGTTAGATCGTAACATCTGCTCAGTAAACGCACCGCGCGATGCTCCATGCTGTGTACGTACGTAATGTTAAAAACGGTTTCTTTTTGCGTTAGATCGTTGAAACTTACATGTTACTGCAGCACTTCTTCGTTTCGTACGATGCGTTGCTCTCTTTGGCGAAATACATTTTCAGCCGTTCGGTTCGTACAAGTGGGTATCGCAAGACTGATCGTACCCGCGTAAATTGCGGCGTATATGGTAAAACTTCTAGAATCGAAGAGGGGGTAACCCCTCCCTTTTTTTCCAAGAATTGCGAACGTGTCGCGACACGTTTTTTATCGCGTTTTTTTCTACGTATTTTTTTTGTTCGCGAGTTTATCAATGTTTATGGTTTATATTTCGATGATAACGATGATGCTTTTTCCCCAAGATATTCTCAATATCTCGTTTCTTCCTCCTTCTTCTTCGGTGGTGGACTTGGAGGACCTTCCTGCAAGAGACGGTACTCCTTTCGCTCGACCGATTTTTGATATAAGTAGTCTCTTACTCGATCCATGTCTTAACGCTCATAATCGAAGTTTACGATTGAACGAAAAAAAGCCTTATACACTACCTATATACATTGCATATACATACGTACATGTTCGTACGTACACGTTTATACGTACACGTTTATACGTACACGTTCGTATATACACGTTCGTACATACACGTTTATACGTACACGTTCGTACACACACGTTTATACGTACACGTTTATACGTACACGTTTATACGTACACGTTTATACGTACACGTTTATACGTACACGTTTATACGTACACGTTCGTACATGTACGTTCGTACATGCATGTTCGTACATACATACATACATACATACATACATACATACGTACATACACGTTTATACATACACGTTCGTACGTACGAGTATATGTATTACAAAGGAAGGGAAAAGAAGTATGTAATCAATACGTTAATGTTTTTTTATTAAAAAATTCTTTTGCAACCACCAGTTATATATTTTAAATACATTTTGTAACGCGCAATTCTTAATATGTTTTTCGCATCGCATAGTATTAGCAATATCCAGAGTAGTCAACTATTCCATGTCTTCGCACACTGCGTCCAAGGTCTCGATGTACATGCGTTCTCGTTCATCGTCCAGAAGCAAGTTCCATAGCCACGTTCGTTTCTCGCGTCCCTTGACGTACACGATAGCATCATCTTCAAATACAGCCGCCGTGATCAGGCGTTTCGCCTCGCTGTACGGGACCATCCCGTCCTCCCATCGCAATCCATGGTGATAGGCACTCAACCAGGAAGCGCAGAACCTGTCGGATCTTGTCAAAAATTTCCATGGCACGGGATTCGTAAAAATGTAATGCGTTAGAACGGTCCCTTGTTTCCGCACCGCCACTTCCTTCACGATAAATTTCTTGTTAACGATGAATCCTTGCAGATCCACGAACGATGGCACGGGCATGTTGTCGAGAACACTGCGATCGATTGCGGTGTATCGTAGATTTTATATCGTGTTGGACGATGCACTTAGGTGATTTTGCGCACAACGTTGGTCGATGGATTATACTGAACCACGCGATCGTGTATGATGAGACAATAGGTTGTTGTATTTGCAGGCACATTCTCCTTACATTCAAAGTCTAATCGCACGTCGACGGTGCCACTCTTGATCGATTCGTTCTGTCGAGAGCAATCGATGATCACGGACCATTACGTACAAAAGTCGTAAAGGTGAGACTCGGCTCGAGATACTCGTATCCGTAATAGCCCTTGCAGAAACGCGCGTACATGTCGTACAAAATCGCACATCTGTTTTTATCGAAATCCAGATTCAAGTCATCGTACGGATAACATTCCGAGTTCAGGTAGAGTTTCGCGTTGGTTAACTTGCAGTCGTCGAAACGAATTATATCCTCGGACATGATGTTTTTTCGGCCTGTTTGCAAAGCGAAGATGACGTAGCGAGGCTTCTCGAGCTGAGTAGCCGTCTTGATAGCCCACGAATGCTTGGTTGTGCTCTGCAAGAGCGGAAACTTGTACAGATCCCACGAGCGAAAAGCCATGCTCAGATATCGTCCGCTGTCCAGAGCGTGGAGCATCGCCAGCTTATTTATCTCGCTCAATAATACATGCGGCATTCGCCACTGTATTTTCAATAATTTGTGTATCGGCTCTGTCGCAGGATCTCCCTCTAATATCCCGTCAGGCAATCGTTGCGCGCTCGTATTAAAATCAACTCGTGACGAGCGTTGATCACCACGCGCCTGTAATCTTCGCAGAATCCCAGCAGTACGTAGAGCGGTACACAGAAATTAAAGTATTCGGCCGCAGTAGTCTGCGCGTCCCAGCCGGCATTCCGCAGAATCACGCTTCTGTCGGACGACAGTGTTACATAGTTTTTGAGCGTGCTAGTTATGCCAACGTTTCTGTTACGGTCAATCTCCACACCGTTGAGTTCATATCGAATTTCATCGAACATGAACGCGACGCAATTATTTCCCAATGTCACGTTAGCGCCTTCGACCACTCTGTTCTTCGTCAGTTTTCCCTCGACGTATAGAAAGCTTTCGTACGGCAGCGTGTACAGATCCTGTTACTGTATGGGTATTCTTATCTCGTCACTGTACCCGAACGTTGTGTTGACGAACGGGTTGTACGTGTGAGTCTCAATCTTGACGATGCGATCGTCGAAGATCGGTTCATCGTTAATGTTTAGGATATCAGTCATCTCAAATATTGCGCACCGCAAATCCCAAAGATTTCAAAAATGTAACGTTCGACGCGCTGAGCTTCTTCTTCCCGATGCAGCTGGATGAGCGAGTGTTATCGAGCTGTGACGTCACCGGCCTTGTAAAGAATGCGTTATCTCTTTGCGTGCGCTCCGTTCCGTTCAGCACGAGCATCTCACGCTCGCGTTATCGCTGCTGTCGTCGTACGTGCAATCTAACGGTGATCTATTCTCCTCGAAAATCAAGCAATTGTCCGTTCTGGTCGACGACGCGTATCGTTAGATTCGTAATGCTCCGTGCGATGATCGGCAGCTAAATGATCTGCGCTGGTCGTTCCGATATCTTATATCCTGGCGGCACGCTCGGTGAAAATTCATGTATCGTGTGCACGCTTTTGCCGTTGCTGTACGCGCCCACGGTCACGTTACGCTCTACGCGGATAATGTTTACGTTCATTATGTTGATCGACATGTCCGATTCGTGCCATCTTCGCGGCCGCAGTATATGCTTCGACGAGAATCCCAGCAGCGATCCAATGCTGTTGGCCCTGTTAAAGTTTATTCTGTATGCACATCTAATCTCGCATCTCATCGTGTTGCAGTTTGCGTGGAGCGTAATCGGGTATTCTCCACCGTCGTCATCGCTGTCGTTGTGGCTGTTGTTATTATTGTTGTTGTTGTTGTTGTTGTTGTTGTCACCATGCACTACGTTAACGGTTTCAAGCGCGTCACGGCGCGGACGTTTTCGTAAAATCGCGCGTTTCAAAAATTCACTTATGTCTCGCACTTCATACGAACCTTTGGGAATTGTAATTTCCGCGTCGTCTTTGGCGAAATAAAATTTGTTGTTCGATTCGTTCACGTTCGGTATCGTGTGATAAATCTCAAAAATCACCAGACCGAGCTCGTAATCGCCGTCACTCAGATCTATGGCGGGAAAGTAGTTCGCCGCGAGGACGGTGCTCTTCCCGCTCAGCGTAAGCGTCAGCGACATGATTGGAAAAGCGTTCTACCAGTACTGAGATTTCACAGCACCTCATCGAGTTTTTTAAGTTCACGCGCATCGACCGTTTGTAGAAACCGTAGGCACATCTGTCCTCAGAAGCTCTGGTCGTACGTCTGATAGGACGTGCGATTGTACTCTATCGTAGCACCGTTCCCGAAATATCGCACCAGTTCCTTGGGCGGTCGAAGATTACCGAAACTGTCAAAGTACACGACGCGATTGTTCCTCTTCACGTACGCTACCCAGTGTGTACCGGGACCTGTCGCATCGTCCAGATTCACGATACCGCTTTCGTTTCGGCGCGCGCCGCTCGTTGGTAACGCGTTATGCATGAAAACGCCTCTAAAGTACGGTACGCGCATACGTCTCGCGAGATCGTTCAATTGCATAATGCGCCAGACGACATTTTTATCATCTCTTTGGCGTTTTTTTTTCTTCGCAGGTACGCCCTGTCCGCGTTTGTACGGGCCGAGATACAGTCCGCGTCCGTATTTGTACGGAGCGAGATACAGTCCGCGGCCCTGTTCCATCGCGCGATCGTGACGTTGCGGCTCTTCGAGCTGGCGTTGCGCCGCTGTGCTGTCGTTCATCGCTTTCGCCACACTTTCCGCTCCGCCGATCAAGGACCCGAGCGTGCCCAACATTGGCAGAAATGATAACGCGCCGCCACGTTTCGTCGTTGGAAGTATTCGCTTTTTCGTAGCCTTTTTCCTCATCGTCTTCTTCTTCGGTTTCATGTCTATACTGATCTTGGTCTTGGCTTTCATCGTTGCCCAAATGGCAGCAGCGGCGGCTTTCTCGCTCAGAGCCGAATCTCTCGCGACGACGCGTCCTAACGCTTTGTCGGCGAGTACCTTGTCCGCCGCGTGTCTATCGGTGAGATCGTTGCTCCGAGAATACGCAATGTCGTATTCTCGGCACGCCGCGTCCAGTGGATTTATGCCCGCGTCACCTCGGGCTAGCCGCTTCGCCAGCCGAGTGCCCGGGCCGCAAAATTGGTAGCCCGGGATGTGTAACTCGAAAGGAAGCGCGTTTATCGCTCGATTCAGCAGACCGCGCGACGCCGACATTCGCTACAGTCCTTTATCTTAGGCGCGGGACAGTCGATGCGTTCGCTGCCACGGCTGATTGTAGTGCTCGTCGCAGCGACGATACGTTTGAACATTTTTATGAACGTGTACGTATAAACGTGTACGTACGAACGTGTACGTATGTATATGCAATGTATATATGTAGGTAGTGTATAAGGCTTTTTTTCGTTCATTCGTAAACTTCGATTACGAGCGTTTAGACATGGATCGAGTAAGAGACTACCTACATCAGTAGGTATACTGGGGCGGTTCTAACCCAGGTCCTCTGAGGGGAGTGCGGGGCGCGGGGGGTA
>NW_017298430.1:127459-129044 GCF_001594075.2 Trachymyrmex cornetzi
TGCTCGCGTTTATTTTCATACTTGTTATTAGTTCTTTTTTCTTACAATGGATAGGTACAGATGGCATAGAATATGTTGGATGGGAAGTAAAGCAAGTACATATATTTGATGTGACGACAAAATCTTTTTATTCACATATAATTACATTCGGTTTTTTTCGTGTGTATTAAAAACTAAAGCTAATAGCTCGCAATCGACGAGCTGATGCCCATTGAAACTACTGCTATTGCGTATAGCATCTTCGGACGCGATGTTGGAGAATCGCGTATACTTGACATCGACCGTATCGATGAGTCGGACTAAATATTGATTTAAATTTTTCATTGATGGTATGCGTATACTGGCACGGCTCAAAGTATACATTCTCGACGCATTGTCGAGTTTGAACATGAAGAGCACGTTTGACGACTTCATATACAGACATGTATCGCGCAATGTTAATTTGACCACATTCGCATCACGCATTTTTACGATTTCTATCACAAGATCTTGGACCGATTATGATGAAGGCGCGGGGGGTGATTGCACGAACCGCTCAATATCCGCGCGTCTTTCGATGAAAGCCCGCCACACTGCACGAGGCAAGATTATTACCTTGGTTGTCACCAATTGCAATATTATTTAGTTTAATTTTATTTTATTGCATACGTGGAAAGTACAATTTTGCTCATTGCCCAAGCTCTTTCTAAGTTTCGTCCTCTTCATCACATTTATTCAGGAATGCATATGGAATTGTTCTACCAACACAAACGAGAGATAAAAAATGTAAACGTCGATATGCGACAGCTTTGTTAGTGTAATAAAAGACTTTTTAAGGACATTCGACATGTTAATACGACATGTTTCGCAATGACATCATGAATGTAATTTTGATACGTTGCAACGTTGCCAAAATAGTATGCATAATGATATAAAATTTAAAGATCGAGATGTATTGCGACGTTGTCGCAAATAGTGAGCATAACGATATATGCTCCACCCGTGTAGTCCTACACACACACACACACACACATACACACACGCGCGCGCGCCATAGTATCCGTATTCTCTCTCTCACCCATTATGGTCCTATATTTATCATAGTATTCGCTCTCTCTCTTCTTCTCATTGTATTCTCTCCCGCGTTCTCTTTTCTCCTTGCTCACAATTTTATTAAATCCATATGGTATTTGTGTTTTACGATTTTTGAATGATATAACTTAGCAATGATTTTAATTTAGTAACTAATTATAATATTTTTAGTAATGTAATACAAGTAGCTGAGCGTTCCTAATTATTAAACCATTATAAACTATTATTGTGTAGCAATCGAACACTTATTGTACTACATCGTACTACTGAACAGCTATCATATTATTAATTCTAAATAACTATAGAAAAAGAAGACTCGTTTCCACTCACGGTAAGGAGAAACAGGAATATGCAGATTTCAAAGTTAGGTTACAAGATTGAAGTTTCATCATTAACTTCACATAATCTCTTAATGCGTCACATTTATTGTTATATACCAATATAATTTTAGCGTATTGTAGTCACAAATTGTTGAAATGTATCCTCTCGCACGCGATTTTATTAAAAAAAAAAG
>NW_017298430.1:129810-131560 GCF_001594075.2 Trachymyrmex cornetzi
TAACACCATGAATCGTACAATGACATGTAGGAAGATTCAAATTTACATAATCATCAAACTTCGAATCACACACATTGTGATGTGTTTATATATCTGGTATGTCTTATGCTTGGAACACTATGTGTTACTGCGAGTAAGTACGTTTCGAAATTCAAGTTCTTTACACTGCGACTTAAATGCATCATTGACGAGCAATATTGTTTATCAATTTCACACAGAGTAACGTAAACGTACAATTCATGTTTACCGTTTAAAGTATAATATCCTCACAGACGTTTTATGATGCGATGACTGCGACGATAACTATTCGCTGAGTGGTTGATGTATTAGAGCTCTTTTTCGTTCATGCGTTTTCTATTTCATTATTTTTGTATATCATTTGTTTTTATTTTTTCATTTTCTTATTAATTTATTTTTTTCTTTCAGATAGTGTATTCAACATGAAATTTTACTTATCTTTACAAATATGCGAATTAATTTTCAGTGTAATTGCTATCAAGCCTACGTTAAACTACGCAATGACACATATAATAAGAATGCACTTTGACGATATCGAATCTTTTTTTATATCTAAGGGATCAGCGTCAGCGACGATAAAGTCTGTCTGTTCCCATTCTCTTTTCAAAAATGAGTTTAGGCAGTGTATTCAATGCGGAATTTGACGTATCTTTATAAATATAGTGTTAGTTTTTCAGAGTAATGTTATAACGAATAATATGTTTCTATACAGATGTACACTACCGGTATCTAAGTTATCCTAATTGCAAAGAATTCGTCATTCGTATATCTTTAATGTTAAAAGTTATGATATATTTTTAAAGGTATAAAAGACTTAAATTGTTGGTCAATTGATCCCTTAAATAAAAATAAATACTTTATTTCTTTGAACGTTTGCACGGTCTATGTTCACTGCTACAGTATCAAATTATTTCTTAATAACATCAATTATTTATTGTTACGATAGGTTTAATTAAATTGTTGCAATATGGTTCTATCTCATTATTGTGATCAATCATAAACTTTCTACTGATATAACGGTGTGGAAATGTCCACTAAGGAGGCCTGACTCGAAGCATTGTGGTCGGCCGCAGCGTTTCGTCCTGGTCCCACACTACTAAACTCATCAGTAAGGTGATGTAGTATGGGACTTGCCTTAGACACCTGGAATGAATACAGAATGATATTCTATTTAAAGGGAATTCGCGCGGCGCGGTGCTTACGCGAACCGAGTGAGTCCCGTGGACCTCTAGTGGCGAGTCGCCACAACGGTAAATTCGTGACATTAGCTATACCGTTTCCAAACATATTTCATACATTATTAATTTAGTATCTTTTTTAATCTTTTCATTTCTTGTTTTACATGTATCTTATAAAATTTAATTACCTTAATTACAAGAAATATTAATTTTATTTAAAGAAGATTCTTGTTTCTGATTTGACATGCTTATAAATAAATTTTACCAAGAAGTAATATATATGTATACATATATATATGCTATAAATAGTATAAAAAGTTTTTTATAATTAGAAAAATACATTTTAGTTCCATCAATTAGGTAAATGAAATCCTATAATCAACCAAAGTTGATTTTATTATCTAAATATTTCAGTATGAATATATTTCAAATTTTTACAAGTACACTAGACAATTCTATACACTGTGCAATAAAGTCCACCCTAATCTTGAAGCACAGTCATGGCTAGAACTGTAATAGTATTAATAGTATTAGAAAATGTTATATTATAATTA
>NW_017298430.1:131871-132708 GCF_001594075.2 Trachymyrmex cornetzi
GAGACACAACAATTTCACTGCGCGAAACGCGTTGAGTAGCGATTTCGCGAGAGTTACCTAGCTCGACGGAGCGTAAGAAGCGTCCGCGAGGAACAAAATAATGTCACAGCGCGAAACGCGTTGAGTAGCGTTCGCGTGAGTACGAGAAGAGACTAGAGCGAGTTATAAGTCAGAGCCGCTGATCCGGCTCGAAGGACCATTCTGTTGCGTACGAGGCCTTCGAGTTTCCCCGTAACGGCAACGGAAACTATTTATTTTTTAGTGCGCCGGTCCGCGGTCTCTCGTGGCGATGTCGCGTGCTCGCTCGTCGCACTCCAGGCTCGAACTGAACTTACTCTTGTGCTCGCACAATATGAAATCTGAGAGCGATAACGCGATTCGCCGATATGAGCGGCCCAGCAACCGGTGACGAATGAGCTGCGACAATAACACGAGTGACGAAAGGCCTTTTTTCGCATCTAAGGACTCTCGTCGTCAATGACACGCGAATACTTGTTTGCGCCGTCGAGATCGAAAGTTGAGTCAATAGACATACGAGAAAAACAAATTTCTCGAACGATCTGGACGAGCGATTCGGATAAACGTTCGAATCCTGAACACTATTATATATTACTATTATTTTAATTTACACTTCATACATCATACACATCATATGTTTTTACATTTATATACCTATATATTATATGTTACTATTATATTTACGTATTACTATCATTATAATTTATACAACATACATGTATAAAAAAATATATACAAATTAAAATTATATCAAATGACATTGTTTTTATGTATTCACAAATTGTGTGATCCATCGAATCCCAGTGATTTGACGTTCAC
>NW_017298430.1:132799-134077 GCF_001594075.2 Trachymyrmex cornetzi
CGTAGAGCTTCAGCAAGGCGATCAGTCGTTCGCTGGAGCTGACAGATTGCAATCTATCGGAAGTTTGCACAACTGAGTTATCGATTGCTTCAGGCGAGAGCGCTCGGAGCGGATTGTAACAACGCGAACGAGTCCATCGGACCCTGGGTGAACGCGTTCAATCCTCGCGAGATCCCACTTGCTCGGAGGGAGCAAGGGATTTTTCACAATCACCAGCTCACCGACCTTTAGATTAGAGGCGGCGGTTCGCCACTTGGTTCTAGCCTGAAGCGACGACAGATAATCGCGCGACCAGGCGCGCCAGAATTGCTCCCGCATGGAGCTGACGAGCTGCCAGCGGGAAAGGCGATCCGCGTTGATCTCGAGTACGGACTCTTCCGGCCCGGCGATTAACGGTCGCCCGATTAAGAAGTGTCCGGGCGTGAGCGCGGACATATCGCTAGGGTCGTCGCTAAGAGCAGCAATCGGTCGGGAATTCAGACATGTCTCGATCTGACAAAGAAGTGTCGCAAATTCAGCCCGCGAGATCGTGCGAGCCCCGATGGCTCGCCTCAGATGGCCTTTGAAGCTCTTCACTCCGGCCTCCCACAGGCCGCCGAAATGCGGAGCGGCCGACGGGATAAACTCCCAGTCGACTTTGTCGACGGCTATGGCATCCCGTATCGCAGGATCGTGCATCATTGATTGGAATTGCCGTTGGAGTTCACGATCGGCGCCATGGAAGTTGGTGCCGTTATCGCTGTACATGTGACGCGGTAACCCGCGGCGACTCGAAAATCTGCGGAACGCGGACAGGAATCCGTCAGCGGAATAATCCTCGACCATCTCGAGGTGCACGGCTCGCGTGGCCAGACAGACGAATAAAGCGACGTAATGTTTTCGGGTCTTCTGCCCGCGCCCGACGAACGGGAGAATATTAAATGGACCGGCGTAGTCCACGCCGGTATGTGCGAACGGCGGCGACGGATTAACTCGAGCGGCGGGAAGCTCCCCCATGAGTTGGGAGCAAGGTATCGCGGAGTGACGCGTGCACGTAACGCACGAGTGCACGTGAGATTTCACCGCTTTCCGACAACCGATGATCCAATATCGCTGACGTAGCGTGAGAATAACCAGCTGCGTCCCACCGTGCAGCGTGGCTTTGTGAGCGCGCTGGATCAATAGGTCAGTGATGTGATGTCGAGAAGCACTATCGGGTGCTGTTCTTCGTAGACTAGGGCGGTGTTTTGCAACCGCCCGCCAAGACGGAGTAATGCATTCGCGTCTAGAAATGGATGC
>NW_017298431.1:0-512 GCF_001594075.2 Trachymyrmex cornetzi
TAAATAATATAATTCAAGTGGTAATAATGTTAATTTTTTATTATAAATTACTCCTCAGTAGTGAGTATGCATAGATTAAAAAAAAATAAAATAAAATTTCCAAATTGCGCCAATTGCAAAACGAATATATATTTTTCCTGCAACATATAACATATACTATTGTATTTTGTAAATTGCGAAAAGAACATAAATTTTATTACAAAATATAACATTTAATTAACGAGACAAAGTGATAAGTACTTTTATCTTTCTATTCAAGGGTCTTTTATATTTGCAATGGAATACAACAATTAATCTCAAAAAATTAAAGACGAAGCATCAGAAAATGAGAAAATTTTATTAAAATGACAAAATTATTTATGTAAAAAAACTGGCGCGCTGCTAAACCTCAAAATATAATAAGTAAACGTTATATAAAAGAAATAAACGATGTTTACTGTTTAATTAACATTAATTAACATTAAAATTACAATCACAATTATAATACAATTAAGATTATAATTAATTTTAAA
>NW_017298431.1:740-1521 GCF_001594075.2 Trachymyrmex cornetzi
ACACACACACACACACACACACACACACACACACACACACACACACAGAGAGAGAGAGAGTATATTGTTACAGTTCACCTCATTTTCTTTCTTAATTCTCTTCATTACTTTTCTAATTCGGTATTATTTGATGATCATCTTATTATATATACTTTGAGGTCTAGCAGCGCGCCAAGTTTTTTTACATAAAAAATTTTGTTACAAAATTTTTGTATAAAATATATCACAAGAATGATCGATAAATTCGTTACATTGATTTTCCACAAACACGGATTGGAGGAAAGATTTTGTCACCTGTTCGATTCGATGGGCCGTTCTAATCATAAAATTCGTAAGAAGACAAACTAAAAAAACATTGACTCTCCATCACATTACCGGCATCCATCACTAAGATACGATCGCTGTCCATAACAGTGTTGAGTCGATGAGCAATCGTTAGCACTGTATACTTCTCGAATTTTTTTCCTGATAGTTGTCTGGATGAGTTCGTCTGTTCGCAGGTCCATTCGCGGTCGCCTCGTCCAGCACGAGTATTGGATTGTTCCTCACAACAGCTCGCGCCATGCTGACTAATTGCCGATGGCCGACGCTGAGATTGGAACCGCCCTCATTGATGTAGACTTTCAAGCCCATCTCCTTCAACTCGACCTCCTCAAGAGCTCGCCATAGCGGTTCCTCGTCCATATACGAGTCGAACGGATCGAGATTCTGTCTCAGATTGCCGGAGAACAGAAACGGTTCCCGCGAGATGATGTTGATTTTAGTACGCAAATCGTGCAAG
>NW_017298432.1:0-432 GCF_001594075.2 Trachymyrmex cornetzi
AATTTCTAGAAATTGGTATCAACGTTGGCCCACCGAGCTACGTGGAGATTGCGATAGGAGATCATCGTGGAAATGAATTAATACTATCATCTATCGAAACATGGAAAGGACTCTATGAACAACGTTGGAACATTCAAAACTGTCTTCGGAATCACTGCAAGGGCAATTTTATTACTGTTGGACCGCTGATTGTGCGATTCAGTACGATTAAAAATGCTAAAATTGTATGCTTTGAATCATCCGACGTACGTTTAATGATGACTGAATCAACAATATTGTTTATGTTCAACTTAGATAAATGCATTGAATTAGCATTCGATCAATTGGTTGGTATTGTCGAAAAAGTTGATACAAAGTGTTTACACGATTCTCAGATATCGCATCCACTGTAACGGATGCTAAAGATACACCAAATGTAATATGCTCTAGCGA
>NW_017298432.1:450-702 GCF_001594075.2 Trachymyrmex cornetzi
CAGTTCCTCGACTGCGAACTGTTAGCTGTAGTTTTTTGTGCGTAAGAAAAAAATTATGTAAAAGAAATGTAAATAAAAATATTGTTAATCTAAAAATTATGATGTAATTTCTTCACACATACATATATATCACAAACACACATATATATGTACTACTTTATTTCACTCCCCATCCTTTGCCTCAACGCTCTAGTATAAAATAATGCATAGTAAGAAATACGTTATAAGAAAAAAGGATGTCGTACCTTTTTG
>NW_017298433.1:0-935 GCF_001594075.2 Trachymyrmex cornetzi
GATAAGAAGGGTACCTTTATTTCCGATATATTTAAATATCCTTTTGCGTAATCTATTTTAGAAGAACTTTGTTCGAAGAAATCGTTACCTAATATGCCGGATTGAGAAATAGGGAAATCGCTAGGTACAATATGAAAAATTACTTCTTCTCCAAAGACTGATAAAATTATTTTTCCGAGAGTGTAGACCGGATATTCATTTATGCCGTTTAGCTTTAAAATATTATTATGATCGATAATGCTGTCCTTTGGTATAAAATTCTCTTTAATTATATTAGGTCCGGACCCGGTATCTAACATGAAAGTTACGACCGGAGTTGACCCGAAAAAATTTGTCTCGACAGTAGGCACGCGACTGTGTTTACAGAGATTTACTGTTACGGGTCGTATTTCGGTTGGAAGTGTGTCTATTGCCCTTTCTGAGATGTCGATGGGTGTGAGATCCGTTCGGACCCCTGTTGCATACCCGCCTTCGAGGGGCCATCAGAGTTTCCCTGATGAGTGGTCTTTCTCCGATTATTACTCGCAATACGCAACTGGCACGCTTCGAGGAGGTGACCCGTTTCTTTACAATAGCGGCAGAATATGCTATTTTTCGAATTACTTTGTTGATTTGATTTTGAACGAAACGGCAATCTCTAGCAATATGCCCAGGATTATTGCAAATGTGGCAAGTAATTTTTACTTTATTATCAAAATTGCGCTCAGAATTTTGCCTTTGCCAGCAATTTGTAGCGAGGTGACCGGATTTGTCGCACCATTGGCAAACGACAGGATTTTTGTTCAATGAAAAATTAGCATTATTATTATTGTTTCGGCACATTTTAGTATTATGCCCAGGTTTCGAGCATAACTGACAAGAAATTATATTAAATTGCAGTACGTTCACGGATCGCGAGGGGCGGGGATCGCGCAACCGACATTTATCGGCGCCGT
>NW_017298434.1:0-595 GCF_001594075.2 Trachymyrmex cornetzi
GTACATAAACACTTGGCGCCTTTTTTTTACCTTTTTTTAAAAAGGTAATTTTGTTAAGATATAGAATATACATTAAATATATAGTATACATAACATATTTATATGATATATGTATGTAAAATGTAACATATTATATTTTCTTTTATAGAACATGTTCAAAATGTCCTCCATTTTCTTCTGCAAATAAGGCAATTCTCCGCATTAAGTTTTCTCGTACCTTCGATAACATCATAGGTGTTATTTTTTCACTTGCTGTTTGTATCTTTTGTATTACGTCATTTCTGTTGCGTGGTAGTGAATCATAAACTTGATCACGTATGTAGCCCCACACAAAAAATCCATAGGCGTTAGATCAGGTGAACGTGGTGGCCATTCTTGCAGAGTGCTATGAATACCTATCCATCTGTTAGGAAATCTTTGATTTAATATGGTTCGAGCCAGAAGAGATGAATGAACAGGATGGTCATCTTGTTGAAAAATTATATTTGGAATTACAGCCAATGGAACATCCTCTAATAAATATGGTAATGTTTCAACCAGGAATTCAGAATAAGTGACTGCTGTAATATTAACATTTTCCGGAAAGAAAAATGGT
>NW_017298434.1:773-3556 GCF_001594075.2 Trachymyrmex cornetzi
ATCGTTAGGAATGTTGTTTATGTCGACCTGGAACAAAAGTAATTGATTGCTACGATTTTGTAAGTTATTATCGAAATCGAAATGGCACAAATATTGATAAATTAAAAACTTGTGGCTATCGTCTCACGATAAATCGACATCCGAACGGTTTCTAAAACTAAACAAAATTTAAACTTCTCTTTTTCAATTATTTGAAAAAAAATCAGTGCTATTCTAGTCGTGGTAAAAAAATGATAACTACCAATTACTAATGCATCTTATTCTTACTTGCTCTGAAAGCCAATCACAAAAAGCTTTTCTACGAAGCAAATCTTGGGGAAATAATCTTTGTGTTGTATGTCTTTTAAATGGATGTCAGCCAAAATTTTTCTTAATAATTCTATGAACTTTGACATGGTCCAGTTGGAGATCATGTCCAATACTTCTCGTACTTGTATGCGGATTAACAATAACAGCTTCTCTTACTGAATTAATTGTTGCTTCTGCCCGTTGTGGTACGTGCCGTGGACGTGTTGAAGCGTGTAATGTCCCATACTGAACAAGTCTAAGAAATAGACTGTGAAAGAATCCGTGCCCTGGGTGTCGCTTGTTAGGAAAACATTCCGCATAGAACGTTCCGCATAGAGAGCTGCGGCTTGTCTTTGATTTTTCTGGCACTCTCTATAAAGAAGCAACATATTTGCCAATTCTTCGTTCGTATAACGCTCCATCGTTAAATATATCAAACTTCTCACAAATTTTCCAAGCTGTTTAACAACTGCCATCGTCACAGATTGTCAAATATTTTCTCACACATATAGGCTACGTTTACACCGTGCGCATATTCCGCGACTTATACGATAGGTGTCTTTGTTTAACTTACAGGATAAACAAGGATATCTATTATATAGAACAATAGTGTATAGAACACTATTGTATAGTACAAAATGGATTATTTCTTTATCGTATCATTACTGCGTCTCTTTTAAACAGAGAAAATGCATGATTTTCCCTAAATTCTTCAGAACAACCAAAAGTAAGCACATAACCGCATACATTTATATTTATTTTGCTATGAAGAAGAAGAAAAACGAACTCGTTTTGTCGACATTAAAATGGCACTAAAGTAGAAAAATTTATAATGATACTACAGTAAATCTAGATTGTTACGGTGAATATCACAAATATAAATAACGATAAAAATGGTTATCGGCGGATCTTCTACCTAATTTATTTTGGAATGTTAACACTTTATTATTAATTAACAGTCAATTTAATATATGATAAGCAGATTTATATAAATAATGCTACAATAACACATGTAAATCTACAAAAGAGGTATTAATGAAAAATGTTCATTAAACGTAATGTTAAATTACATCTTATAAAACTTACCAATTTGTATATTCAATGTATACAATATTTTTTAGCAATAATCCTCTTGGAGTTTTATAAAATATAAATACAATATGCAGTCATTTATATGAAAAATTGCATAATAATTTTAATAATAGTTTATTAAATAATCAATTTAATAACGAATTATTATTCTTCCAAATAATTATTATAAGATTTAACGATAATTGCCGTTATTTAAATTTTTAAAGTTTTCACGGTAAAATTCGTTTTTATAACCTATATCACTTCGGCTTCTGTTTTAACCTATTTCTACGGAAGTTCGTCATAATTGCACCACAATTTGATATGCTACGAACTTTATTGGAAAAAAGGGTGTGCTATGATTGTGCCGCCGAAGTCTACGCAATTGTGAACGATCTCGCGCGCCTACACGAATGGGCAATCCGTCATACTGACCTGTATGTTGGTGCAACACATTGTACATTATTTATTCGATACATAATTGTAATGCGTAATTGATATTGTATGTGAAACAATTTACATATTAATTCTGATTAATTAAAAATGAAAATTAGTTTTTTTTTTAATAATGTATGAAAAAGATGTATTTTATCGTTTTGAAAATAGAACTTTGGTTCGTGATTTCACGAAATGCTACATAATATTTTATATTGGAATGCTATATAGTATTCGATAACATCCGATAAATATTATAAAATCTTAAAGAGTATGATAACATTCTAATATAAAATGCCTTACCATATAGAGCATACGATAAAATATGATAAGTAAAATCTTAAAGAGTACGATAATATTCCAATATAAAATGCTATATAGCATATGATAACATCTGATAAATAAAGTCTTATAGAGTATGATAAGGTTCCAATATAAAATATTATATAACATTTCGTGAAATCACGAACCAAAATCCATATTCAAAACGATAAAATCGTTTTCTTTCGTTTTCTATCGGATTTTTTTTTTCAAGGATGGTTTAAACAAAGAAGCATTTTGGTACTAATAATTATTCTTCATTAACTTACTTGTTTTATAATAATCTTTTTTTTTTCCTTGGACATACTTGCTTGAGTGAATAATATTTGTGAACGTAATTCAAAATTGCGATGACATCCTCATGTTATATCTGGCAAGTTCATTTGAATTTTATTGTATAATATATCTTGGAAATTTTGTGTTTCTTAATTAAAAGTCCTAAAACATAACTTACAATGATAAATAGACTTAATATAATTATTGTATAGTAAAATAATAAATTTTATAACCTTACTCTTCACAATACATAGATGAAGTTGATTGTAACTCAAATAATGAAGATACAGGAGACGAAATAGATACCATGTTAATCGATAAAGTTACATTAATAGTTTTCTTCTACCAAATTTTTTTCATTATCTTGATTCATTATTAAAGTTACATTACTA
>NW_017298435.1:0-476 GCF_001594075.2 Trachymyrmex cornetzi
TTCGCCAATAGCACTACATCATCCGCATACGCTAGCCCAAATATTTTCTTATCCGCTACCTTCACCCCTCAAATAGGCAGGTAATGAAAAAAGGGGGGAAATTAATTGCATTGTTTATTGATTTGAAAGCGGCGTTTGATTCGGTGGATAGGGGGGTTTTGTTGGATGAGATGAGGCGGAGGGGGGTAAGGGAAGGATTGGTAGAGAGGGTGGGGGAGATAATGTGAGAAACAAAGAGTAGAGTCAGGGCAGGGAGGAGGGAGATAGGAGAAAGTTTTTGGGCAGCGAGGGGGGTAAGGCAGGGGTGCCCGCTGAGCTCGTTATTGTTTAACATCATGACGGCAGATTTGGAAGAGGAGATGGGTAAGGTTAAATTAAGGGGGGGTGAATCCCTTCTACTTCATATTTCCATACCTCATTCGGAATTCCATCTATCCCCATTGCCTTACCGTCCTTCAAATTTCTCGTCATCCTCC
>NW_017298436.1:0-1383 GCF_001594075.2 Trachymyrmex cornetzi
AATTTTCAAATTCAATAAACCTTATACCCACAACAGCGTGTAATGTTGCAGTGATATTACCGTAAGAATACAACATTACAGTAATATCGAAACTGGTGGTGCAATATACTGGTTGGTGCAGTACGTAAATATACAACTGAGATATTACGTACTATGATATATTACAATGTAATATTGTAATAATTTTATTATTATCTTACCACATATAATTTTTATACGTAATACCACTAAGATATTACGTACTGTGATATATTACAATGTAATATTGCAATAATTTTATTATTATCTTACCGCATATAATTTTTATACTAAGATATACTACGACATATTACATATATTACGACATTTTATGATATAACTCCAAGATACTCACATAAATACAATTGTTTTGTTCCATTAATATTATGCTTCCTTTCATATTAGTTTTCCTTCATTTCCTGCTTTCCTTCTTGCTTATCCTCTGTTCTTATCTCTTTTAATTAAATTTCTCCTTCTCTTACTTTTTTTCAATTTTCTCTAACCATTTCTTTTCTATTTCCTTGCCTTTCTTTTTCTGCTAAATCCTTCCTTTTTATAAGGCCTTTTTTTCAAAATCACTAATAATTTTCATAAAAAACAATTTTACAATTCAATAAATTTTATACCCACGTAGCATGTAGTATTGCAGAGATATTGCCGTGAGATTACAATATTGCAGTAATATTGCAACTTTCAGTGCAATATTATTTAAATATACTATTGAGACATTACGTTGCGATATATTGGAATGTAATACTGCAATAATTTTATTACTATTTTACATATAATTTTTATATATACGATATATTACGATCGACATATTAGGAATAATGTAACACCGCGATAATTCTGTTATTAACATACAACATATATAGTTAATTTTTATACAATTTTTAAATTCAAAACTTTTGCGTCCTGATCTATTAATTACAACATTAATATATTTAAATGTTATTATCAATATTATGATTCACATTTATTACTATTATCACGTTAAATTAACCTTCTCTATAAAATTTTCAATTATAATTTATCACTTTTGAAAACAGATTTAATCATTTATTAACTCCTTTTTTATTACTATACAGAATAAATTTTTTATTTTACAAAAAGATAATTTTATCATAGATTGTGCATCTTTCAGAATTATGCATATGGGCATATGGAATAATCCATTCCCAAAAAGCATGTTCATCACAGGATACAACAAATTTAAATATATAGAAAAAGTAATATTATAAAATATTGAAGTAAAATTATAGACAAACTCTTTATAATCATTTTTAATGTGTTCATATATAATTAAAATTGATTAAAGAATTATAATTCTCCTTTTATAATTTATAATTTATTTCATAAAATCAA
>NW_017298436.1:10780-11558 GCF_001594075.2 Trachymyrmex cornetzi
TGTCTGTATGAGAATCCGGGCTAAAGCGCAATAAAAAATTTTCAAGTTTCCAAGTCGTAAAGTTATTACATTTTAAATGTAAATTTCACTTCTACTTATTACCCTAAATATATTTTTTACAGATAAATCTATTAATTCTAATTATATTAATTACGTTATGTTCTTTGTTTGAGTTGAAAGTATAAATAAATATATATATATTTTGTAGCGTTTATTCACCGTAGTTATCATATCACTTTCTTTGCATAAATCTTTCCTTATTATATACCATGGAGTATAGAGACCAAGAGACCGAACTGGATTTAAAAAGCGTGGTCAAAATCAGGTTTCTTTGTCATTTTTCTTCTCATCCTTTAAGTCATTCTTCTTCGATTTATTCTTAATTTTTGATAATACAGAGATTCTCCCTTGTAACGACTTTTTATACTAATTTCCATACTTGAGCTTTTAACAAATTTAATTCAAGAGTATAAATAAGTATAAAGAGAGTATAAATAGTTGGCAAGATATTTATTTATTTATATAAAATGCAGAAATACATAAACGATTTACAAAATGTCTCAAATTATTAATTCTCTGATAACAATTGAATTATAAATTAAATTTTTTAATTAGAACTTTTTCTCTCACCTATAACTCGTTTTGTTCCTGTCTGTCTTGCCTCTACGTCTTGCCTCTTTCTCGTTTTCTCATCGCTCATCACTGCTTTCTCACTAATATCACTTTCTAGTCTCTTATCTTTCCTCTCTTGTCTTTCGCATCTATCTCAATTCTTTCC
>NW_017298437.1:0-478 GCF_001594075.2 Trachymyrmex cornetzi
ATTTACAGAAAATGTCGCTGCGATTTTCCTCGACCAGTTACTGAAAATTTTGTTTTGAGAGACCTCATTACTTCGATAGTGGGTAGGAAAACTTTACGCAGTAAGAGTAGATCGTACGATCTTCCTCGGAAGAAGTCGGAAAGGTTTATCAATGATTATAATCCGGCTATTAAATTAGCTTGGAAAGGAAATATGGACATACAGTTTATTGGAGAATATCAGAGTTTTTAAACTCTTATTTAACAAAATACACGACAAAATCGGAAAAATGCAATATGGACTTTGCAATGATAGATTCCAATAAGACGTTGGCATCGAAACTGTGGAATATTGCGATGCGTTCATTGAATAATAGAGAATGCGGTGCTTTCAAAGCTGCAGACACACTACTAGGTCATCCCTTGTATGGTACGGATAGTGATACCATTATCAAATGGATTGATGTTAATGAAGTAAGAAACAAAAAAGTTAAAACATT
>NW_017298437.1:668-1281 GCF_001594075.2 Trachymyrmex cornetzi
ATCGGGTTTATTTTTAAAAAAACGAAAAAAGTGTTGTTTAATTAACCATTATCGATTTAATGTTTAAACTGAACCCGAAAAATACTTTTACTCACTACTTCTTTTGTCTAAACCGTGGAGAGATTTGAGTGAACTGAAAGGCACTTACGAGACTTACACGGATGCCTTTAAGAATTCAGAGTCTGCTTTGACGAAGGCGATGAAATATCACGAAAGGCTCGAAGAAATACAGAAAGCTTTTGAGAACGTAGCTGAATTAATCGCGAAGCGCGAAAATGAGCTGAAAGCAGACAGAGAGAGATACGACGACGATGAATTGGATTGCATTCCGATAGAAGTTGACGGCGTGATGAAAGATCTGGAAGATTTTGGTGAGATTGACGTCCCGATTGATTTATCGCAAATGATGTCGCGATTGAACGAAGACTAGAAAAGAGTCTTCGATAGAGTATGCGTAGTTTTGCAAAATAAAAATCAGATTCTGCAACTGTATGTAAGCGGCGAGGGTGGTACAGGGAAAAGTTTTCTTATTGAAACGATTAAACATTGAATCGGAATAAATTTGAAAAAAGTGACTGCCATATCTGCTCCCACGGGTATCGCGGCATGCAAT
>NW_017298438.1:0-491 GCF_001594075.2 Trachymyrmex cornetzi
ATGTATCACATATGTATCAAATATGTATGTACATTGCCCGTCATTGATTCGCGTGTCCCTGCCACCCTAGCAGTAGCTCTAACTTTAATATAATTTGATTATAATCGGATCGCTTATTAAAATTAATAACTAAAGTTATTTCAAGTTACAAATTTTAATAAGCGATCTGATTATAATGTAATTATAGAGAAGTTAGAACTACTGCTAGGACAGCAGGGCGATCAATGACGGGCAGTGTACATACGTACTCACACAGGGTGTCTAGAAATTACCAACAAATGTTTCGTGCGTGGGTAGAACAGACTATACCGAATCGAAAAGTCCTGTACCATTTTGCGGTGTCAACAATAGTTAACGAGATATTAACGTTTAAAGATAGCCGAATACGCACGTCCACCCGATCTACTATTGCCGAAGGTACGGCCGACCGAGCGCACGGCGCGCGGGCCGCGAGGAGCGGGAACGGCCTAGCAGGTGCACCGCGCCGTTCG
>NW_017298438.1:626-853 GCF_001594075.2 Trachymyrmex cornetzi
CGCTCTAAAGCGTGCGCGTATACATACAGAAAAATGCTACATATGTATAAATATGACTTGTTTTAAATAAATAATATGTGTATTTTTTAAAAGGATATATGATAATTCTATTGACAACGTTCGTGAAAAAGAAAGAGCGCACTAAATTGAGTCGAACTGAGTCCTTTACCATTTTGTAATTTTCGCAATAGTTAACAAGATATTAATTACTAAAATATTAGTTTTCA
>NW_017298438.1:1347-1740 GCF_001594075.2 Trachymyrmex cornetzi
CTTTAGAGCGAACTAAATTGAGTTTTCAAAAAGATTCCGATCATTTCCTAATCGAGATATTATTTCCAAAGTGCCGTCATCGATAGTTTGGCGCGCGAGGAGTGTAGCAAGCGTACCCCGCTCATCGCCGCGAGCCTCTATGCTCGAACGGCGCGGCGCGCCTGCTAGGCCGTCCCTGCTCCTTGCGGCCCGCGCGCCGTGCGCTCGGTGGGCCGTACCTTCGGCAATATTAGGTCGGGCGGACGCGCGTATTCCGCTATCTTTAAACGTTGATATCTCGTTAACTATTGCTGACACCGCAAAATGGTACAGGACTTTTCGACTCAGTACAGTATGTTCTACCCACGCACGAAACATTTGTCGGTAATTTCCAGACATCCTGTATAGTATTCG
>NW_017298439.1:0-218 GCF_001594075.2 Trachymyrmex cornetzi
TGCTGCTCGCCAGGTACAACATTTTTCAAATATATGCTTGCCCACATGGGCGTCTACGGCGCTTAAAGGATCGTCCATAAGATATATGTCGGCATCGTCATAAACGGCTCTCGCCAAATTTATTCTGTCAATTGTATAAACATATACATATATACGAAATGCAAAAATTTTCAAGAAAATTAAATATAATTTTTTATGATTCTTAACAACCTCATCAT
>NW_017298440.1:0-1176 GCF_001594075.2 Trachymyrmex cornetzi
TATTTCCACGTTGGAAATTATGTGGATCTCTATTAGATATTCATCCTACTTCCATGACTTCACTTTCCAACATGGAAAAAAAATCTCGTGAAGTCATGGAAGTAGGATGAATATCTAATAGAGATCCACATAATTTCCAACGTGGAAATAAAGTCTCGTGCGGCCATAGTGGTAGGATGGATATCTAACAGAGATCCACATAATTTCCAACGTGGAAATAAAGTCTCGTGCGGCCATAGTGGTAAGATGGATATCTAACAGAGATCCATCTGATTTCCAACGTGGATATAAAATTTCGTGGAATCATGAAGGTAGGATGAATATCTAATAGAGATCCATCTGACTTCCAACATGGAAAAAATCTCGTGGAGTCACGGAAGTAGAATAGATGTCTAATAGAGATCTATCTGACTTCCAACATGGAAAAAATCTCGTGGAGTCATAGAAGTAGGATGGATGTCTAATAGAGATTCACTTAATTTCCAACGTGGAAATCAAATCTCGTGGAATCATGGAGGTAAGATGGATGTCCAATGGAGATCTACCTGATTTCCAACGTGGAAATAATATCTCGTGCGGCCATAGAGGTTGGATGGATATCTAATAGAGATCCATCTGATTTCCAATGTGGAAATAAAATTTCGTGTAATCATGGAAGTAGGATGGATGTTTAATAAAGATCCATCTGATTTCCAACATGGAAATTAAATCTCATGGAATCATGGAGGTAGGATGGATGTCTAATAGAGATCTATCTGACTTCCAACATGGAAAAAAAATCTCATGATGTCATGGAAGTAGGATAAATATCTAATAGAGATCCACATGATTTCCAACGTGGAATCATGGAGATAAGATGTCTAATAGAGATCTATCTGACTTCCAACGTGAAAAAAAATCTCGTGGAGCCATTGAAGTAGAATGGATGTCTAGTAAAGATCCACCTGATTTCCAACGTGAAAATAAAATCTCGTGGAGAATCATGGAGATAGGATGGATGTCCAATGGAGATCTACCTGATTTCGAACGTGGAAATAAAATTCTCGTGGAGCCATGGAGATAAGATGGATGTCCAATAGAGATCTACCTAATTTCCAATGTGGAAATAAAATCTCGTGGAGCCATGGAGATCGGATGGTTGTCTAATAGAGACCTATCTTACTTCGATCATGGAAA
>NW_017298440.1:1389-7319 GCF_001594075.2 Trachymyrmex cornetzi
TTTTCACTCTATGCAATCCACATGGAACGCCTCTCATAGAAACTATCTCATATTAGGCGCTTATCTCATAATAGGAGGGGGAGGGCTTTTCTCTAATTGTCATGTAAATTATTTATATTTTATTAAATCTATGAAATTATAACATTTTTATTATATTTATACACTTATGTATAAATATTATAAAATAATAAAAAAATAGTGTGCTGGTTATAAGTTATATGGACAATAAGTAACACATTTATCAAAAGAAGTGGCGCAGCATGTAACGTAAGAGACTCATAATCTAGAGATTCCGAGTTCGAATCCTACTAAGGTAAACGTGTTTTTCAAAACCCCAATTTAAATAGCTAATTTCAGACAAAATCGTTATAGACATCTTGTATGAAGCAACTTTATGTTAAAATAGAAATAAAATTTTTTAGTTTTAATTATAAATAATTTTTAGGTGGATATCACAAGGAATCTTGTAGGAAAAATCGATTAGAAATATCGATTCGATTTCCACGTGTATTTGTACCGTAGATTAGTACCGTTTTTGAGTGGAATATCACTCGTAGAATCCACGTGCCAGTCCACGTTAAATCCACGTGGAATCTAAGTACATGTTCTCACCGGGAAATGACATTACTTTACATCAAAATGACGACAAATATCGTCAGCTTGTTTCCTGGATACGTATATTGCTCGTCACAGATATGTCGTCATTTTGTCGTCATAAGTACATCACACATCGGTCTGTGACTTATGCACGTCATTATTACTTCGTTTTTGACGTCTTTTATGACGTGACTTTAGTGATATTATTGGCTCAAAAAAACGTCATTTTGACGACATTTTGCTAGTTGGGATAATGTTTTGATATCTTGTCTTCAGTGAAAGTAATAAGGTAAATCTGATAGAAAATTCACAATTTGCTAGCCAAAAGAATCACGATATAACAGTTTACATAGAAGAAAATGAATGTTCCAGATTTGTGCCGGCTATACTATATGCATCTTGAATTTTTTAAATCTAACATTAGATTCGTAATCAGCAACTCAAAGAACTCATTTTCAAAAAAATTCAAAAGATACGTGATATAAAGCATTGTTAGTGTCATATTTTCTTAGTTGTTGGTGAACCCTTTAATGCTCTACATATTTCTAAAACCAATCGCATTCTCAACGTAAAACTTCACTGTCTCATCGTGAGCTATCATTTAATATCAAATTCAATTCCAAAATCAAGCACCGAAAAACTGGTGAAATATCCTTCCTTTTTGCGGTCTTCATCTTCTCCTTGTGTAAGATAAAACTGACAATTTTTGAATAATTTATTAACAGCTTTTTTTATATATTTATGTTTTCGGATAGGTTATCGAACCGGACTTATACTTTTCAATAATATATTGTGTTTCATATAATTAAAAATTTCATAAGAAATAAATTATTTTTCTAAAACTTAATGCAGATCTTACAAAACTTTATGCAAATTCGAAGTCTATTATTATTTATCTTTTAATTTCTTAATTAATATATAACTTTATTTATTATTAGCATTACAGATTCCACACCTTTAGTTGTAAATTGCACAGATCAGAAACACATTACATATCAAGGTCGTAAAAATATATGGGAAAGTATTGCATATGAGGTACCTTTTGAAGGAATTGTCTGGACACCTCATATAATATTTATCGATAATCTTGTCCTATTCTATATACTAACAATGTTATTGCATATATTACCAGCTATATTAATAGATCTGATTTTAAAATTCACTGGACGCCAACCAATGTAAGTCTTAAATTAAATATTAAACTATTTTACTAAAAAGTAAAAATGAAAATAAGTGGAATCTCATTTTTATTTTTACTTTTTTTATTATTAAGAAGGAAAGTCAATAAGATCGCTTTAGTACCCTCAAAATTTTCAAAAAATTACTCGTTTTGGTATTGAATGATTATTAGAAATGTCGAAAACAACTATCAGAAAGGAATAAAACTGGATCTATAAAGTCATAATTAATTATTATTAATCTAGGTATAGTACAGCATAGCTATTATGTAAGCTGTAATTATCGAATTCTGATCATCAGAAGATGCTTAAAAGTCACGATTGTAGTGTTTAATACGTGCAAACAACTTAAAATTAAAAAATAAACAATAAGAATCTCATTTTAAACTGTATGTGTCAAAATATAATCAATGCGAACTAGAAATTAAATGCCTAAACAATCGAAGCTGAAATGCTTAAATAATTCAATGTGAATTATATATATAGTACATATATTATATATGTACATGCATATATGGGGCATTCCATATGAAAGTGAACCATCTATTTTCAAAAACGTTCCGGATTTTGACGAAACTTACTGATGTTAATGAGTTTGAGAATGCAAATGTTGTGCAAAATCTTAGACTTTTAGTCCAGTTAGTTTAGTAGCTGCAAAAGAAAGAAATTTGGCGATTTGTCGTAGTACATACATTCTAAATTTTTGTCAGATGGAAAATGGAAATAGAAAACCTAATTGTAAAATAAAATGAAAAAAGATAAAATTAAAAAATATTAACGTAATGATCACAAGTTTGGTAGTTCGGAGATTTCAGTCTGTAGGCAACAAACAGTGATCACCTATTTTTTGTGGTCACCCAAATGTTAGGAATAATAGAAATTTAATTTTTTCATTATGAGTATAATTTATCTTCATCTTAAGGATGATTAACGTAATCTAAACTGGCATTAATATAATGGCACAGCAGTATAATGAGAAAAAATATTTTATTATATAATTCACTTATTGATCATGAAAAGGACTTAGACCATAGCGGTATATCTAGACTAATTACCTATAAATAATGGATCGAGTTTTTTCTCACTTAATGATTATTTTTAACATTCCTAATAATGAATCTAATAAAAAAATGTTTAGCATTCCTATTTTTAACATTCATTCTAATCATACGATACAAAAGATTGTTTTCTGAGAATCCTGAGCGAGCTAAAAAACGATCATATTGATATTCCTCCTTCGTATGAAATATTTATGTATATATTCTTCCTATTTATCTATTATTTATATCTATTATACGTATTTAGAGAACAGTTTTATATACAATAATTATGTATCTATAAAAATGTACTTATTTTTTTCAAATTTTTTGTTTGTTCTCTAATTTATTTTCTTTTGGATTCTCAATCCACAGATTGAGTTATATAGTCAAAGCTGTATTAGCTAAACCATTTCTTGTTAATAAGTAAAGTATAAATTAGGTTAGTACAACTCCAGAAAAGAATGTATGTGGCCAATGGTGCTGTGAGTTACTTTTCATTCCATGAACGGAAATACAGCAATGCTAATAGGTTGACACTAATGTCTTTAATACCACATGATAATCTTGATACGTTTTCTTTTGACTGTTCCAATCTTGAGATTAAAATGTATGGCAAGTAAGTGTATATTATATTTTTAATTTCAAATAAATAATATTTGTAATAAAGGCAATTTGAAGCTAATAAATGTTTATTTTACGATATGAAGAATTTGTGCCATTGGTGCCAAAAAGTTTCTTCTTCACGAAGATATAAATCGATTAGATGCAACCAAAGCACATAATAAAAGGTAAAAATGGTTTATAATTAATATTAATTATTGTTTGCATATATTCATATTTATGACATTTAATTAAAAAATTGCTTCCTGTTAAATAAATATAGAATAAATAATATAAAGTACAAAAACAAATCCAATCGTGTAAAAAATAGGTATATATGACTTACATTTACGTTTTTAATATAAATTGTACCTCAGTTAAGTACGTCAAACGTTTCAAAATCTTAATTACAAATCTAATATTATATTTGTTATCTAAATGACAGAATAAGACATTTTTAATAATTATTTACAGAAGTATTGAACATAAATTACACAGCAAAAAAATTGTATTTGTGTTGAGAAAGCGGTCCACTCATATTTTGTGTTGAATTTTTTAACATATTTGAGTTAATTTAACATAATATGAATATGTTCTTTAAAGATTCTGTGTGAAATTGATATGAACGTTTCTTAGTGTCAAAATGACACAATTTATATGTAAGTGGACAAGTAATATAACAATAATGTAATATTGAAATGATATACAAGGCTTATTCTACGTGCGCCAGATAGCATTAGCGATTATCGATTATTTACAAAATTACATATAGTCAGAAATATAACGTTTCGATCTGTTCATCAGATCATTATCGATATTAAAATTTAAATATAATCACACCCAATCGCGACATTATCCAATATTACAATTTCATAAAATTTGTCCTTATAAATTATAGTATCCATACGTTTTCACAATTACACAGACTCATACCACATATTTGTCTTGTCATATTATTAGTTACAATCTTAAATACTTCTATTATCATCCTCGGATGGATCACCAGACCTCGCCTCGAATTGTGTCTACCGATTGCAATGCCAAACTTTCGTCAATCCAATTACCATCCGAAAGTAATATCAGCAATTGAAACAAAAAATTTCCTGGTTCTAGTAATCAAACATAAAAAAGTTACAATAAATTGCAAAGAATCATTAATACATTCTCAACAAGTAGTTACCTTTGTACAATTGTATCGAAACACAAAGGATTTAACGATTTCGAGAATTTAAACTGAGATACATTCCGGCAAACTCGTCATGATCCACCGAAAATATACTGTCTCGATAACAAACATGTACTAAAGTATTATCGCACTATACCACTTTCATATTACCTCATTCTATTGTGGAAAGGGAATTATCATTGGTTGGAATTTTTAATAGCGGCACATATGATTCTGAGAATTTTTCTGTGTCAGTTTGCTTATTTAAGCCATTCTTTTGTCTCTTTATATAAATCATTTTAGCTGTCAATCTTTTATAAAAATAAGGTTCATTATTTAAAATTTAAATGTCATCCCAATTTATATTATGTTCAAATTTAATTTGATGTTCTGCCACTACGGACACCGATTCTTTTTGTGATTTAAATTCCAACCAATGATAGTAGGTTCCCTTTCCACAATAGAATGAGGTAATATGAAAGTGGTATAGTGCGATAATACTTTAGTACATGTTTGTTATCGAGACAGTATATTTTCGGTGGATCATGACGAGTTTGCCGGAATGTATCTCAGTTTAAATTCTCGAAATCGTTAAATCCTTTGTGTTTCGATACAATTGTACAAAGGTAACTACTTGTTGAGAATGTATTAATGATTCTTTGCAATTTATTGTAACTTTTTTATGTTTGATTACTAGAACCAGGAAATTTTTTGTTTCAATTGCTGATATTACTTTCGGATGGTAATTGGATTGACGAAAGTTTGGCATTGCAATCGGTAGACACAATTCGAGGCGAGGTCTGGTGATCCATCCGAGGATGATAATAGAAGTATTTAAAATTGTAACTAATAATATGACAAGACAAATATGTGGTATGAGTCTATGTAATTGTGAAAACGTATGGATACTATAATTTATAAGGACAAATTTTATGAAATTGTAATATTGGATAATGTCGCGATTGGGTGTGATTATATTTAAATTTTAATATTGATAATGATCTGATGAACAGATCGAAACGTTTATATTTCTGACTATATGTAATTTTGTAAATAATCGATAATCGCTAATGTTATCTGGCGCACGTGGAATAAGCCTTGTATATCATTTCATTGTTTCTATATTATCCACGGTCAAATTGTAATTAGTAGAATAATGTAATATTCTTGAGGCTTCCACGGGTGTTTTCTATTAGATGTTAAACTTAATTTCTATCGGTTTTTTCGTCCTGAAAATCGATTTGTTTCGAAGGGAAAATGAATGAATACCTCAATCAAAGTAATTTCCTCCATTTTCTGCTACTTTTTCCCATCTCTCCGGCAACAGAGCAATCCCACGACGGTAGAACG
>NW_017298440.1:7626-8385 GCF_001594075.2 Trachymyrmex cornetzi
TAGCGATCAGCTGTAACGGTTTCATTTGGACACAAGAGTTCGTAATACAGCACACCTTCCTGGTCCTACCAAACGCCCAGCAAGGTCTTATGCCCGTGAATATTCCTCTTCGGCGTTGAAGCGGATGGTCGGGGTCCACCCATGATTTTTTTCCGCTTAGGATTATCAAAATAAATCTATTTTTCATCGCCAGTCACGATGCGCCACAAAAAATTCTTTTTTCTTTGCAAGCAAAGAAGTAGCAATAATTAAACGATTTGAAATGGCAGTTTCTGATAACTCATGTGGTAGCCATCTCCCTTCCTTATGGATCTTTCCCATGGCATGCAAGCGTTTTGAGATGGCCATTGGAGTAACATTTAACTGTTTCGACAACCCTAAAAGCGTTTGTGCTGGATTCTCATCAAGCAATTCTTACAGCTCGACATCTTCAAATTTTTTCGGCTGTCCTGAAAGTTCTTTGTCTCTCACATCAAAATCACCGTTTCGGAAGCGTTCAAATCAAACTCCACATGTTCTTTCCGATTTAGTTTCATCACCGTACACTAAATAAGTGATGCGCTTCAGCTGCGGTTTTCTTCAGGTCGAAGTAGTGAAGAAGCACATGTCGGAAAAACAGCTTATCGCGATTCATTCTCAATTGATTGGAAAATCTCTTTGGTGTCGAAAAATCTAACCTGTGAGGATTGAATCACTTTCAGCGATGTCTAAACTACAAAAGACATGTAACTTCATCGTCGAAACTCGTCAGCGTTGGAG
>NW_017298440.1:8433-8989 GCF_001594075.2 Trachymyrmex cornetzi
AGAAAACTGTTTCAGACAAAAGTTATATGGTTTAAAAATATCTATTTACTGATCCTATCAGTTTGACCTTGAGTTGTGTAGCCAAGGTCAGATCAAGGTTACATTGATTTTCTTAAATGGAACACCCTATTTTTGATTCAAGGATCTAATAGCTGATGTCGAGAGCTTTCCAAAACGCTATAATGAAATATTTTTTCATGAAGTACTTTTTTCAAGTTATAATGCTTATAAAGTTATAATGCTTATAAAGTTATAATGCTCATATCTTGCCTTGACTGGCTAGTTCATGCTCATATCTTGCCTTGACTGGCTGGTTCATGCTCATATCTTGTCTTGACTGGCCGAATCACAGACCGATCTTACCTTCATTGGCTGCATTATTCTCCAATCTTTCTCCGAGCACAAAAGATATGTCAATTCGCCTGGGCAACCTCCGCGTGGTATTACATATCTTCTTGGGTAATACTAGTGCCGGCGATACTGTAACTTTGAAGCATTATAACTTGAAAAGTACTTCATGAAAAAATATTTCATTATAGCGTTTTGGAAAGCTCTC